>NC_056725.1:1067053309-1067078309 GCF_019279795.1 Protopterus annectens | reverse complement strand
TTATGGCCAACCTTCACTCACTGATGCCATAGTTGTCGCACTGTCCTGTTCAATGTTGACACCATGTAACTGTCCAATATCTGTGACCTCTGGGGAATGGGTATCTGTGGGCATACTAACTATATGCAGGGACAATAGGGGCAGAATAGGGATGTCAACCTCTGAGACAGATTCTGCCCCCAACAACCCCATCTGTGCCTCACTACGGTCACCATCATCATCAGAGCCTGATGGAACACTGACATCAGCTTGTGAGGGGGACAGATCACAACCCCCCTTCACCTGTGAGGAGGAAGGCAAAATCAGTACATTATTACCTGCACTGTTATATATGGTAATCCACACAGAGTCATACAGATGAGGAGCCACAACTGCATTATCAGTCATACCTCTCATCACTGATCTCATGCACAACACACAAACACACAACAACATACACAGACAAGACAGGCCCTTTCTAACATGCACATCAGCTACATCCAGTGAATGTTGCCAGTAAACTACACTACACCTGTGGTGTACGCTATATGACAGTGTATGTGACAGAACTATACATAATACCCAGTACACCTATTCTGAGAATGATATGCCTGCTGAAGGATCACTACTGCAGGTATGCACCGTCTGCCTATAGTGAGTGTACAGGCATCCTGGAGTCATTGCCTCCTATATAGCAGGCTGCATACTTCTTCATGACTATAACTGCAAATGTGTAAGTATTTCTACAAATAAACACCTGTGATTATCCATTGTGCACTGTAATTAACTGCTCTGATATGGAATATACACCTATTCCACTCTGGCTAAGCATAACAGTTGTTCCTTGGACTAAATGACAGTCCTTAACTTTCATATAGTATATATAAGCCATGAAGCAACAGTATCACACTGAGTATGTGTGCACAACTGTGTATTAAAACAATCCCCCTCCCAATGCAGATAGACCTGACACCCATGTACTGGTATGCAGAACCTGCCACAATGACTGATACAGTAATACACTGGTGAACAAAGTAAACTTATCTGGATGCTCCTCTGATGTGGATACTGTGGCACCCACCTCCAGGATGTATGGGGTGATGGATGCCTGGGAGCTGGTGGTTGAGTTGAGGTTTGCCAGGAATTACTCTGTGGCAGTGAGTGGTTATTCTGTGGCAGGCCCTCCTCCGGTGGAAGCATGATCCCTGGCCACAGCAGATGCCCTTTGATGTGTGATATTGAAAATATCTGTGGCCCTGTGTTGGACCTGCTCCTAGGTCCTGTCCTGCTGTCCAGTTTGGTTAACCACCCTGGCAAGGTCACCCCACAATGCTGCACTCTGGTCACAATGTTGCCAACCCCTTGAAAGCAAAATGTGATGATGCAGTCTGAGGTCAACCAGGATAACAACAATTTCAGCAGCTGTGCATGGGGGATGCCTCCTGTGATACATTGTTCCTGAAAGACAACAAGAGGGGGACACATTACACTACCAGATATGGGGACACACACTATGTACAGACCCTGCACAACCAATACGGCGTGCACTTTCCACCACTCCTTCAACCGTCATACCCCACAGTGTATCAACACACTACATGTGGGCTATCATCAGGATAGTAGCAATTCCGGGTATATCCCCATTTGCTGTGACAGATTGTGCTGTATGTCTCTACATCCATCACTGCAGTCTACTGTTGTGTGTCCCCTATGTGCAAGCTCCCACTAATATGTCATACAGCCACTGTCGGACAAATAGCTGTGTGATATTACAACAAATATATGGGGACAGTCCAGCAACAGCAATGTGCCACAATGACAGACAGCAATGCAAACCTGCTGTAGTATATGTTCCCTGTAGGCATCCCATCTCCCCACTACACAAATGCTTGTGGACCGTGAACATGGGCCTCATGAATGTGTTCCCTTTGGCACAAATGCGTGGATGTCAGACAAATGGTTGTCCATTCATTGATGGTTGTTGACGGACACTAGGGAATCTGGCTGTCACACGCCAGACCCCTCATAAAACATGTATGTTACAGTAACATCTGTTAGTGTATTCATCATTTTATGTTGTATGGCAAATATGTATCCCCTGTCAATGAGGTTGGACCTGTGTCCCCCCATTATTTATGGCTATGACCAAATCCCTGCTATGGGGGGTTGACAGGTATGTTAGCCATAGCTCTCAACCAAAGAGGGACAAATTTCATCAAAAGAGTGACCTAGCCAGGATACATCAGGGACAGTCAGGGACACCTGTAGACTGCCAGCATTACTTATGTGTGGCATTGACAGACTGAGAGGTTGAAAATAACAGTACATCATTTGATGTTACAGGAGTGTACACCCTTATGTAGTGTCACTACATCTAACACAGATTCCACTAGCTTTCCTACAACAGCTATTCATTATAGGAGGGAGTAACAGGGGCAGAGCTGAGCTTTGACTCATAGCAGGGACAGTTGAGAGGCCTGCCTGTAGCTGATGGACAGCAGAGTATCACCAGCATGTCAATACCATGGATGTATGACAGGCCTACTGTTGTAAGCCCTATTCCCCATACCTCCATCCTACCATCTGCATCCCATTACAAGGGGACATCTGTTACATACCTGGTAGAGTGCAGTACTCCTTTTTTGAAGTGTTCCTCAGAAAATAGCTTGCAAAAGTGTTGTTTTTGTGCACAAGACAACATACAGACCTGTTCCCCACAGGCAGTTGATTGCCTCTTGTAGGTAGTGCTCATTAACAGGTAGGTGCCTGTGCACCAATCTGTGCCTCAGACTTGCTAATGGCATCCAAAACAGCTGGATTGCACTTTCATTAGCCAATGACATGGCACCACAGTGCAATATTTAAGGGCTTCATGTAGGCCTCAGACAAGGGCGCCCGCAGGCAGGTGCAAGGGGGTGCACTTGCACCCCCCCCCCTAGACTAGCCGGAGACTTTTTTTTTAAAAAAAAAAAAAAATTTTTTTTTTTTTTTTTTTTTTACAATCGCACAACACGGAACAGGTGTTTGTGACATGATTTCATGTTCTCCGTCTGTGGCGACTTGGCTTTTCTTTTTAGCTTCTCCGCCTCTCCTCCCCCCTCGTGATCCAAAAAAAAAAAGATCTTGGGACGGCGTGAGAGTGAGAGGTAAGTGTGTGTGTGTGCTTTTTAAGTGTTTGAGAGGTGTGTGCAAGTAAGAAATAGGTAGTTAGGGCCGGGATGTTAAAAGATGTTGGGACGAGCATACAAGTGAGAGGTAAGTGTGTGCGTGTGTGTTTTAAGTGTTTGAGAGGTGTGTGCAAGTAAGAAATAGGTACTTAGGGCCGGGATGTTAAAAGATGTTGGGACGAGCATACAAGTGAGAGGTAAGTGTGTGCGTGTGTGTTTTAAGTGTTTGAGAGGTGTGTGCAAGTAAGAAATAGGTAGTTAGGCGGGATGTTAAAAGATGTTGGGACGAGCATACAAGTGAGAGGTAAGTGTGTGCATGTGTGTTTTAAGTGTTTGAGAGGTGTGTGCAAGTAAGAAATAGGTAGTTAGGGCCGGGATGTGGACAGGGTTGCCAGCTTTTCAAATGTCCAAAGTGGGACATTTTGGTACAGACATCAGATTTTGCAGGCAAACATATCCACGGCCAGTCGAATGATAAAACGTCACTTTTTCTAAATAAAAGCTTATTTTGTAGCATTTTATGTTACTTATTCTGTTTCTTATAATATAACAGTCAAACTGCTCACACCAAAGCTGGAGCACTTGTCAGAACCAAGTAGAAAGTATTATACAGGTTTAAATCAGTATGTCCCCTTGAAGCCTATTTTAAAACATAATAATGCAGTTTTATTATATACATATACATTCATTTTTATATATATTCATATTTTATTTATATATTTAAGTGGCCATAGTTAATAGATAGGATTAGTTGGTTATTTATGTATATTAGGCTGTTATATATAGATCTGCGCTGAGCACTTTAATATACATCATACAAAGATTTAGACAATATGTGGTTTTATTTAATCCATTAAAGTTTTACTGTTTTAAAATAATGTAAGGTAATTAAGTTAATATATATTGTAATTCTTATATGTTTAGTTTATATATTAATGTTATGGGTCCTTTTATGAAAGGCATACATATAATATTTGAATCTAAAGAGCTTTCAAAATGCATTAAAATGGACTTATTTGCAGAAATGAGGTAACTGAATGGCACTGTAACAAAAGAAAGATGTTGCTTTAAACTAAGATATTTAATGGTTAGTTAATTGTTTAATTATATCAATTAAGTATAATGTATAGCTATATAAACTGAAATAACAGAGCTTGTAATAGAATCTGATGAAGCATTCCTGTTGGTTTTATTCATGGAATAAAGAAGAAGTTTTCGTATTTTTACTTTATCTGGACTTTTTGCAAGTTAACAACCTTTGTTGTAGTTGCACTAGACATGATGCATTTAGGCTTAGCTCTCTATTTTACTTAGTAAGTGACACGAGATTGTGTTTATGAGTTCACGTGAGTTCACGCTAATAGAGACGTGGAGTATAGCTTTTGAGTGCAACATAAGGGTTCCACAAGCAAACTTTTGGGGCTTTGGAGTTGCAGATAGCCACATTAAGGTCCTCGCTATTTTTATATGGTGTATATATATATATATATATATATATATATATACAGTCAAGCATTTTAGTGATGCTGTGGATGTAATGGTTTTGCGTCTGCAGACATATTCAAAGGTATTGGAAGTTTAATGTTTGACAGCTAAAAATATGCTTTATATCACGCTGTACCTGTAATGTCAACTTAGGTACAAAGTGGTATTTTGATGTGTACTGCACTTTTAAAAGTTGCTTTATCTTGTGTCGCTTATGCTTCTGATATATATTCTTATTTGGAAGTTAATGATATGTGGTTTCTTGACACGCTGCAAATGTACTGCCTAGTTAGGTTTAATGTTCCGCTCTTGATGAACTCTAAGTTTTACAAATGTTATATGGTTGTGTGGCGCCTATGTTTCTAGTACTAGTTTGAGAATGCAAAATGCGATCAGTTAGTTTGTCTTGTTTAATAACTGCTGTCTTTTATGTACCAGATATGCTGTTTTTTCTGTAATACGGGCTGATGTTTATCACTCATATAGGATGCATTGTGAAAAAGTACACATTGTTTGCTTTTGTAAATAAGATAATGGCCTGAAATTGTGCATTTTCAGAGTTTAGTTATACGCTTAAGTGTAATATGAGTGTAACGCAATAATTTTCCCATTGTTTTCTCATTGGCTAAGAATTTGACCAATAATGGGTGTAATAAGATTTTTTAAATCTGTGTACTGGATGTTGAGTTGAAAAGTATGAAGAAGCTTCACGGGTGAAGCTACGAATTTGTACTATAATTAAAGCTTTATGAATTTAACTGAAGAGCTCTCGTACATTTTTGTATTGTCTTTGAAGAGTTGAAGTACCTGTAGCTGTCTAGTCGTTATTGAGGGTGCCATTAGGTTCCTACACACGAGTTTATGCTTGGACTTTATATTTATATCTTGGCGTAGTAGGAACCGTACTCTGTTGGCTGGGTGTCCTTCGTATCCTTTGGTATTAGAACAGTATTTTCATTGTCATTTCCGTGGTGGATACACTTGTGTTTCTTATAATATCTAGGTGTTTCAGATCATACAGAATAACTGTTTGATACAACTTTTACATAAAATATAGGAAATAATTTTTCTCTAAAATCTCAGGACATTTGCCATTTTACAAATTCTTTGCAGGACACAACTGTCCAAAGAGGGACTGTCCCTTGCAAAGTGGGACAGGTGGTAACCCTTACATACCAGGATATCAATGGCTGAAATAAATGTTTCATGAGCCTTACAGCCTTTAGTTTTTTTTCTTTTTGTGACAAATTAATGGCTGAAATAAATGTTTCATGAGCCTTACAGCCTTTATTTTTTTTCTTTTGTGACAAATTAATTTGTTTATGAATTTCATGAGTATTTTATCAGCACACTTGTTTTCTGAATGTTAATGAAGCTCTCATAACAATATTAATATCATGTAATCTGTTAAAAGTATCGGCACTTTTAAAAGATTTTTTTAAAACTTTTGTTAGGAGAAACATGCTTCCTGCAATTTGTGACCACTCGAATGTTCATTCTGACATTTAAAAAAATGTCCCTATTTATGTTAAGCTTTGGACATATTTCTTGCACTAAGAGGTTGTGGTGAGTGTGTGAGTGTGTAATGTCCTAGTTAGAATTATCAGGTGGAATTTATTTTCAAGTGCATTTTTAAGGAATTGTGAGCTTCAAGGGAAGATAAATTTACTGCTGCTCATGCTAAGTCTGCTTAAAATGTGCAACTGTTTAGTTCAGCAAATGGTATCACTATTGTCGTATAGAATTTTAAAGCAGTGTTAATAGCACAGCAGGTAGCATACTTGCATCTTGATGTAGAAGGCTATAGGTTCTACTTCCACAGCATGTAGATTTGTATTTTAAGGAGATGGGGTGCTGCAGTCCTGAGTATGTCCTCCTTTGGAGGAAATACCTAGCAACTATGAACCTGTTTTTCAGCTTGCCACCCATTCCCTATTGCAGTATACTAGCTTACCACTTTTGTTTAATGTAGCATGGGCAATTTATTCTTTAGGAGTAATAGGCACTGAATTGTAGATATGATTGCATAAGATATTTACATAAGCATCATGGTTTAGACATACAAGTATGTAGTAACATTTGATTGTTCATACAGTATGTTTAGTAGAGATAATGCTGAAGATGTACTAAAAATAAGACCAGAAAGGAAAAACTAAAAGCACTAGCCAGATTGTCAAAGCAGGAGAATATAGACAAGTTCATGTGAGATTCATTGACATTTTAAGGAAACTGTGAAGACTGTGCATAAAACACATATTTCTATCCAGAATTCTTACCTCAGTCTCAACCTCTTAGAGCAAAAATCTGGACAAAGATTAAAATGATGGGGAACAAGTAGAAAGATTTTAAATATTGCTCTTACAAACTTAGAAAGTTGATAGAATAATAGGTTTTGCATTAGCATGAAATTGCTGAAGGATGTGGAGTCTTCGACTCAAATGTTTATTATTATTTAATGACTTCAATCCTCAGCTATTTACCATAAAAGTACACATTTTAGGAAGAACACACAAAAAATAGGAGGCGAAAATCTGTTCAGTTGAGAGGTATAATGGTGCTTACTGCAGTATTATGTTTTCTTTGCATAAACATGTACGAAAGCAAAAATCAACTAGTTTTATGTATTTATTTTTTGTTGTTGTCCAGGTTAGTATGATGCACATGCCAATCATTGGTGCAGCTGAAACACATCAGAAAATGTTTTTTTTTTAATCCCATACCTGACACTTTTTTTTGTTTGTTTTTGTTCAGTAACATCATTGACAGAAGATCTGCAAGATATTGACAACAAAGGTAGTAGTAGCCCATTGGATTCTTTAGGCTAACTTATAACTTCAAAGCCAATGCATCAGACAAGAAGCGATCATTCAGATATAGTAGCAATATGATATAGTTCATTACTGATGGCAATTAGTTTTCAGAATTCTTCACGTTGTAGGTTTTGCATCATTTTAAGATGCAGATAAAATAAGTTGAACTGAGCAGTGTTAATGGTGGAAAAGAGACGTCAGTGAAAAACTAAGGAGTCAAGATAGGGAATAGAAATACTTGTTCTGTAATAACTCTCAAAATCCATGACTACTGTGTTTGCTTGGTGTGTCGATTGCAAATCCTTGATAACACTAACTCAATACTAAATTTATCTGCTAGTGATCTTGCCTTACTGAGAATGTCATTCCTAAAGTGTTCTTCAGCATTGTTGCGGTGCTCCTTGAATATTTTAATAAGTCTGTTGATGTGTTGTTGAGCCTCTACTATATCAAGTTGAACAGACTGAAACATCTGGGCAACAGGCTCAAGAACTGATGAGTAATTTGCAATAATGAAGAGAAAATAAGAAACGTGCATGAAGAGCAAGCGCTGAGTAACATATGTGCATTTTGTCTGGTTTCACCAGCAATGCTCTTCTGAAGATCAGCCAGGCAGTCATATATTTTCTCAAAGTTCTGACTAAACACATGAATGGATTTTTATTTCTCGGTCCATCGTGTCACACACAGAAGAGGTATATTTGGTGCCAATGCTCGCCGCTTTGGACTGTCATGGAAAAAATAATCTTGATAACATCAGCAGCACTATTCATTTCAGGAACATCATTCAGATCACTGACTACAAGGTTTAGTCTGTGAGATGCGCAGTGGATAAAGGCTGTTTTTGGATACTTTTCACAAATCTTTGCCTGACCACCATTCTGGATGCTTGCCATTATGGAGCAGTCGTCATAGCCAGTCTGAGTAATTTTTCCAGGTCTAGACCGCACTTTATGCATTCACTGACAATGACATTTGATACAGACTGTGCATCTCTCACGACAATGGGAACAAAATCTGCAAACTCTTCTCGAATACAATCATCATCAACAAACCAAATGCCCAGTGACAACTGCTCAATGTCTGAGATATCTGCAGTTTCATCTGCCAACACACTCCGAACTGCCCTGTTTGCTGCACAAACAATCTCCTTTTGAAGTATGTGTTAGTCATTCTGCCAACAGCTCATTTTTCACCCTATGGGATGTGTACCAAGCATTTCCTGCACCTGTTTCACTGTGCTATTTCAGTATTGTCATCAGCTTCAATAAATCTAACAAGTAACAAATTTCCACCAGAGCCTTCTTTTCCACAGAGAGGAATGTCAGGGGTTGCACAGTAAATAATGGTAGATACAACTGGTTCCAAATTATTTTGGTTCTCTGCAATTTGTTTTCCTACTGCTGCATCTGGCTGTGGAATAACAGCTGTTTCTGGCTTCTGTCGTGTTCATGTATGAGAGAAATTTACAACATCTTCAGTAGAACCTCTGTGCCATGATGATTGCATGTGATTTCTTGCAAGACTCATTGAAAGCATTATATTTTGTGCACACACTAGTGATGAAGCTGCCTTGCAACCCACGGTGAAGTAACTGAGGAAATAATACACAAGTTAAGCAGAGTGGGCCTTTCAAGAGAGGAGAAAATGCAAGCCATGGTGAGTACTGAGGTAACCAACTATATCTGAATATAGTTGGTTAATAAATAATGACATGCATTTCATTTTCAGACTTCATATCATTCAGAAAATTTAATTCTAACATAAATCCTTTTATTCTAGCAACTTTCTAATGTGTCCCTAGTTTTGGGCCTTTATCCCCAACGTTATAACAGGCTTTGTCCAGATTTCTTGTGTTAACAGAATGAGAGGTATGGTGTGTATGTGTGTCTGTATGTATAAGAAGGAAGAAGCATACCCTCAGCTGTCCAGGTTTTGGAGAGTGTCCAGATTTTTCCCATATTCCTCCTAAAAGTATTGAAGTTGCTAAGTAATGACAGACATTTGAGTTTTAGATATAATATCCTTTAGAAAATGCATACTAGCATAAATCCTGTTCTAGCAATGTTTTAAGTTCATGAGAGCAATATTTATAATCTGTTCCGATTTTACTTTAGGCTTTGTCCAGATTTCTTGCACTTAAAGGTTGAGGTGTGTGTTAGAGAGAGTGAAATGCCCTAGAGTTAGCAGGTGGAATTTATTTTCAAGGAATTGTGAGCTTCAAGGGAAGAGAGTTTTACTGCTAAGTCTGCTTAAAATGTGCAATTGTTTTGTTTAGCAAATAGTATAACTATTGTGGTATAGAATTTTAAAGCAGCACAGCAGGTAGCATACTTGCATCTTGATACAGAGGGCTGTAGGTTCTACTCCCATAACATGTAGATGTGTATTTTAAGAAGGTGTATGTCTTCCTTTGGATGAGCTGCCTAATAACTATGTACTTGTTTTTCAGCTTGCCACCCATTCCCTATTGCAATATACCAGCTTACCATTTTTTTTAATATAACGTAAGCAATTTATTTTTCAAGGGCAGCAGGCAGTGAATTTGTAGATGAAATGATGAAATATAAAGTTGTTTTCTAGCAACAACCTCTTCACTGGTTTCAGATCTCTTTAATGTGGAATTATTCAGATGAGTTTTACTTCTGCAAAGATTCTGCATATTGATTGATATTGGTGAATTGTATGACAGAGTTTGAGTAGAGTGGTCCTTTTATTGTTGAAATGTTCTGAATTGGCAGGTTGTCATTATTGGTTCATATGATTTGTTTCATTGCTTAAAGGAAAAATGTTCAGAACTATAAATTTAAAACACACTCTAACAAGTGGTGCTGTATTATACAAGGAATATAATTCAATTATTATATAGTATAATTAATAGTCAGGAGGGTGAATCAAATAACTTTTGCATGGTTCTAAAAATGTGTGCAAGGAGCCTATGATTTGAAAACAGCCCAAAGGTAAACTGTCACTGGCTAGATGCATTTTCTTTGAACGCGGGTTTCAATGTTTCGTGAATGTGGGTTTCAAAGGTAGAGAAGTTTTAATGCTAAGTCTCTTTTCATTGTAAGACTATTGCTTTGTTTAGGTTTAGTAAATGTCTATCGGTGTTTGTGCTATAAAATTTGAAATAAAAGTTGTAAATTAAATCCAAATATCTGTAATCATTGTAGAAGTAAAGCATAAAACAGTATGCACACTGAGATATTTGAACAGTGTCTATGACAAATGGAGAAAAATAGCCAAGTATTGGGACACTGGAATGGCTGCGTGGGCAGGGGTGGGGCTGAGTGGGCGGGGACATCGGAGGGGTGGGGCTACATGGGCGGGGCTTGAGTTTGCACCCCCCCTGCAAAAAATCCTGCGGGCTCCCTTGGCCTCAGACCCTTTCTTAGACTTTGAGATGAACATTAGTGATGTGCGGTGACTACAGCATTGCAGAGGGTAGGTACAAATACTGTCCACTGTTGAGATTTCTGAGGTATGTCCACAGTTTTGCATGATATGTTTACCCATTGTCCCATAACATTATGATTATCTGGCAGTTCAGTGGTAAACATTGTGGGTTGAGGTCAGTAAAGAGAGGGAGACATGTGAATGTGAGACGTCATACCAGTCAGACTATGCATGTTGATGAGGTAGCTGCCATTCTATCAGCTCATTAGCTTTGTAGGGGCAAACTGTGAAACATGTCCCTGTCACTGGACCTTTGCCCCCCACCTTTTATGTATGTTTGTCTCTGGATCCCTTGTTCTAGGGGATTGTGAGATATGGTAGGTCTTTAGCAGCTAGCTTAACATACAGCTGTGTATGAGGACACATGTGGGAGTGTGACCTCTTTGGAGGACAGCAAGCTGTATGTGTAACTAAGGCAGCAGTGTCAGCTGTAGCAGCTGTATTTACAAGATATATGTGCATACATACAGTCTGTGACACGTCGGCATCCAGCATTATATGCATGGCTTTCAAAGGCAGTTGTTGTGCATCAGGGTCCCAGTTGTACACATGTACTTTGCCATTGCTGCCTTAGCAGGTGTGTTTAAAGATGTTGCTGATAAAAGGAAAGAATTACCTGCTATCATACCTCTCAAGCTCTTAGAGAAAGAAATCTTTACAAAGCCATAAATAAAAGTGGGACAAAGGCCCAAAAATAGGGACAATCTTTAAATATTGCTCTTACAAACATAGAATGTTGATAGAATAACAGGTTTTTGCATTAGCATGTGTTTTCTGAAGGATATGAAGTGTGAAACTCAAATGTCAGTTGTGATGTTCCAACCTTACCAGTACTTTGCCAGAAAAATATGATTTTATGAAAACCGGGCCAAAAATAGGGGGCAAAAGTGTGGACATTCTGCAACACTCTGTACAGTTGACAAGTATGCCTGCTATACCAGGCCTCATATACATCCATTATTATATATTTGGGTCTATATGGGTGTAATGTCTTCATCACAGTCCCAGGTACACACCCATATTTCCCATTATATGCACTTGAAGTCTGTCAGTGGCAATCAGTTCATTTTGCTGGAAACACCTGTTATAATTCTGAGCTGTATTGAGCTGAGTGGCCTAGTGGGCTAATGCACTATGCTGCATTTGACGGAGGCCTGGGTTTGAGATGTGGCAGTGGTGATTATTTTGCTGAACTGCCTAACACTGCAAGAAACACATAAGACCATTAAGCCACTTTTAAGCACTTAGAGGGTTTGCATGATGCGCTGCATTGTGGCACACTGCTTAGCTCCATGTAAACCTGTGCAAAAAATTATAAAAGAAAAGAAAAAGGGGGTGATAGGACAGTGGTGAAATGGGGCAAGCAGGAAAAAAAACATATTGAAAGGCATGTAGAGTTGTGAAGGAAGGGTGTAGAAAAGGAACATAGCTTTCCATTTCTTGTACAGCAACAGTTGTGCAGGTTTTACAGAATTTGTACATGAATTAGGAGCCTCACATCACAGAGAAAGGAGTTAGGACAACATAAATGTGTTAATTCATTTCATAATTAGTTGCGTCCGGTGGATACATGTGTGAAATGTTGAACTATGTTGAACTATGTATGGGGAAATATTTTTTTTTGTGGGACAGGTGCTCATTTTTTTTTTAAGGAGAGAGTGGAATGCTGGAGGAGGGATGTAGGTACATGCGGGGAGGTGATCTGGGTAGGAGAGGTTGCATTTGCAGACAGACAAGATAGACAAGACAGCTGACAGGGGCAGTGTGTGACACATGAGGGGGTAAACACCTTGGACAGGGAAGGTGTTGTGGAATCCGAGGTGCATGTGCCTCCAGACAGCAACAGTGTGACTAAGATCCCCACCCATGGGCAGCTGGCAGTGCTCCTTCACTTCCCGAAGGTGACTGTGATGGATGTTGGGTGTCTGGGCCAGCAGGCCTGACCAGGTTGTCCAGTCTGCCCTCAATCTGGTGCAGGCAATGTTCATAACTCCTATGAACAATCCTTCACACCATGGCTGATTGGTGATCCTGGGTGACACCCCCCACTTCACCCCTGCTCCCAGGGGGCCCTGTCCCCTGAGGCAGTTCCACACTATGGTGGTGCAGGGATAGCAGAGGGGACACCACTGGCTTGGGTCCCAGATGTACTGGGACTCAGTGCTATGGCTGGTTGAGGTATAGCAGGTGGATCACCAGGAACCGCTCTACCCTGACGTGCTGTGGTTATGCAGGTAAACCAATACCTATAGGTGATTTATGAACAAAACCATTGTTAATAATAACAGCATGCCAGAACATTGGAAATAACTCCATTGCAGGTCAACACATATTATGTAAAACACAACAATAAATAACAGAATAGTCAGTATATTAACAGCATGCCAGTAACAGTTACGGCATAAGGCCAACAGAATAGGTAATTCAACAACATAACATTAATAAAACACATGCCCCAAAATAAAGTTTATGGAACTCCATGTGTTAATAGTAAACCATAACCAATATATAACAATAATAAATTTATGAAGATAAGGGGTAGGGAGAGAGAGAGAGAAATGCAGTCCATTAATACCATCATGGTTTATATAGCTGACAACAGTAATGCTATCTACTCTACAAGTCTGTCCTTTCTTTATGTGTAAATATGCTCTATAGCTGCTGTAGCATGTGCATACCTCTCAAGCTATCCCCACAGGACACTATAGGCCAAGCAGTAACACCTGCAGATACACGACTACAAAAAAGACTTGGACATCAGGTGGAACTATATAACTACCACAGTGTACTGAGGGCTGAGGTACTGTTACTTTGCTATTGACATATAACCATGTCACTGATACATCTGTGACAGAGGGCTTAAGCAACAGTAATTACATTCCATGACAGCGTGACACTTGAGGGACATGCAAGAAGAGTACACAACTATCATGCCTTGCTTGGCAGGCATGGGGATAGAAACCAATAGCAGTAACTGCAGGGAACATGTGCATTACATGTATTAATTTACTACAGCAACCTTTACAAGATGCATACACCCATACCAAGTTTAACACATTTTATGTATTTTATATTAATATAGTTTATTATTATTTCACATATTTCCTTTATTTTATGCATTAATAGCACATTGGTGGTAATGATTTTAACAGTCTGTGACATCTGAGTAAACAATTCTTTACACATAACATGAGCTATCTTACCCATTTACCTGCAGGTCCTGTGTAGAGAATGATATCTGTAATGAATACGTGACTGATACCGTAATATTTCTGGCATGTATGGGGATAGAACCCAATAGCAGTGACTGCAAGGGATATGTGCATCACGTGTTAATTGACTGCAACAACCTTTACAAGATACACTAGGCATACAGTTATAACAAGAGTACACATTTTATTTCTTTTATGTTAATATATTTTATTATTGCACATATTTCTTTTATTTTATGCATTAACAGCACATTGGTGGTAATGATTTTAACAGTCTGTGACATCTGAATAAACAAGTATTTACACATAATATAGGCTACTTCACCCATTTAGCAGTAGTCCCTGTGGAGAGAATATCTGTCATCATAACGTATTTGATTCAGTAATATTTATTAGTACATAGCACTGGATTCGAACTCTGGTCTGTGTGTGGCAAAAAGCACTTTGTACATAGCATTTAACAAATTGAGCTACTGAGTCACTGCTGATAGCTGACTGACTGATATTTACCTAGAGCTCACCTGGACACAAAATATAACCTGATGCTAGTACCACAGTGTTATAGTACATTGCAGTAACAGTTGAACACACATGCATGTAATGCAATCATGACAGAGATACTAGGTGTACACAATATATTGTTACTGGGTTGAAATATTAGCTCTAATTCCACAAGTATTGCACAACAGTTTATTACAGATGCATTCATGCATTTACTGGAATAGTTTTGAGTTTTTTTTGCATAACAGTTGGCATTATGAAGCTGTAATTCCACAGTTATTGCACTACAAATGTTTTGTACATAAATGGTTCATGCTTTACTCTTATTGTCTTATTTGACTATAGACAGCATAATACAGCTGTACTCACCACACTCACAGTGCAACCTGGCCAGGCGCCCTGCATGCGCCTCAACATGACAAGCTTTCACCTCTGCAGCTGTTGGGAGAGAAGCACACCATTATGCATACCAGTTTAGCAGACATTCAAGATTAAATATTTGTGAAACACAGGTAAACACACTTACACACATATGGAACATTGCCTTCCCAGAATTCCTGGACCCAGACATCCAATAGAGCCCCCTTCCTTCTTTTCAGGTCATCATGGTGGTGACAACACTGCTCACCTGTGCAGGGGATACCAGTTGCTCTGGTGAAGGTTCCTTGTTGGCCAGTCCCAGGCCTCTGCTTTGTACTCTGAGCCCTGCTAACCTCTCTGCATGAGCCAGTTTTCATGTTTTTTCAAAAGGAGTCTGACCATGACCCTGGACTCCTCAATGCCCCACTGCTGCGCCCACTGCGAACCCTCTCTAACTCCTGCCACTGTATCCTTCAGAGACAGAATTCCAATGGATTATGGTGTATTCTGGCCTATTGGGCTTAATATAGCCCTTTTTACTGCCCTTACATGCCACTGGGCAATTTTTAAAAATGTGGCATGTCGCTTGGCATCACGCAATCCAGTGCAGCTGAGATGAGCAGTGCTTACATTGGCAATGCTTAGCAGTGCTTAGCAGTGTGCAAACCAGCTAAGCACAGCCAAGTGGTGCCAAGCACTGCCAAGCAGTGCCTAAAAAGAGATTGTTTAAGCAGTGCTTATCATGGTTTAGTAAGGCTTAGCAGAGCTTAGCTAAGAACAGCAGATTATGATTTAAAAATAATTGTGATCATTTATATTGCGAAAATAGTTGCTTAATTTACCCACCATGTATTCAAACCCCACACCTACTGCACATAAGGCCATGACTCTATCCACTTTGCTACATGAATATGTGGAATGCTGCTATACTTTTATATATGCCTCTGAGCCATGTTTACGTACTGCTAAACACTGCTCCATGCCATGCAAACCCATTAATCAATGCTTAAACTTGACCTTTGAATCACAAATTAAATACATCCAGTTTCTATTTTTAGATGTCTGGGACGTGTCAATTCCTGGGTGTCATGCCACACAAACTTAAAAAAAAAAAAAAATTAAATACACTGCTATCATACACTTGAGCAATGTAGGGGGGGTGCAACTCATCTGCAGACACAGTTAGTCACACACTCCCTACACTGATTCAATAACCATGTTCCATGGCTCTCCCTCAGCAACACACCATCATCAATGTGCATGGTGTGCTACGGAGGAGGAACTATGTACATGGACACAATAACTTCCATGTAGGCTCTACACTATGCCTACATGGAATTTATTAAATCTGGGGTAAAGTTTTAATATATCTAGAACTTTTGATGTGACAGTCTTTTCTGCTAATTGAACAATTTTAAATTTATACTAGTGGCCTCCTACAATTATACTTATGTTAGAATACATGCATTCTTGAAACTTTGCAGCTTTTTTGAGACTACAAGGGCTAAACAGATTGTTACAAGAAGAATAAGTCATGCCACTAGATGTGCTTTTTTTCTGCAACATATTTCTCAACCTACTAACTAGTAAAATGCCATTTCTTCTAATATTAAGTTGCAGAAATAAATACAGTTTCCTTTTAAGCAAATGACACAAATGTATATCACATTGCCACTTTTATAACAGCTCATTGAGGTTAGGAAACAATTGTTTGGTCTTTGGAATCAAATTGTCAGTATGAATTGCTATTTATTTAAAGTATGTGGTAATCATTTCAACTTATAATGCCCTAGTTTTACTTGAAAGGTTACTTTATATCATGCCATTTTTATGTGCCGGTGAGGCATAGTAATGTTTATGGAACCACTTGTAGCAAAGCATAAAAGATAAGCATTTTTTCATTAAGGTATACTGCATATTTAGATATCTAGTGAAGCAGATGCTGTAGTTTTTCACCTATTTCTACACTACTTACAAAAAAGCAGTCAAAGTAAAGCTACCCTTAAGCATTGTCCTGCCTTTAGCTAATACAATACTTAACCACCTAACTGTGAAAATGTACAACTTTTCCAGAAATTGGAAGTCAAGACTTCTTAAAGATACAATAGGTATTCTATGTCTAATAAATAGCTGTGATTTCTGAAAATGTTACAAGCTTTCTGTTGAAGCTATTAACAGTAACATGCACCATCTTGAATCTAACAGTTTTTCTGCAATGGACTATAAAATTTAAAATGAAAAAGTCTCACAGTCAATAATTTTGTTTCAGATATTGTTGTCACAGTTATAAATCACTGTAAAATGAGTAAAATTGTATTATCTGATAGATTTTTACTTGAGTGAATTTAAAATGTAGCAGTATTTTATGAATAGTTCAATTATTGTATAATGTTTAGTCTTTTTAATATATATTAACTGAGAGAACTACAAAATATTTCACCCTGTTGACTTTATTTCCATTAATTTCATAAGAATTTAAATGCAGTACACTACAGATTTGCACTCAAGATGTGATTACTTATCAACTTAATTTATAATTTCTTGCAAACTAGATGTTCTGTTTTATATTACACTAATGATCAAGGGAAGGATTCCAAACATGCTGTCACAAGACAACATGCACATATATGCACATGCCCAAGTGGGTGCACACACACACATTTTCATGCTATAGAATCCAGAACACTAAATCTTACAAAGAAGAAGAAATTCTACATTGCACCAAAAAAAAAAAAAAAGTTTTAGAAGAAAAAAAAACAGTATAACCTGTGTGGTAACATATATTACTATATTGCAGTAGCTGTGTTTTAAAAGATATAAAGTACCGATCACCTTATTACAATGTAATGAATGAAGTGACAAAACAGCTTATTTCACCTGACAGTAAGGATCCAATAGATTGTACTTATCTAACTGGATGGATGTTTTTCATTTTTAAATTTTCTGGTCATTTCCACCTCTTTAGCTGCATTTTTCAGTATCCAACCAGAAATGACTTTGTTTTCATATTACTTCTGTAACATTCAGTCTTATACCACAGTCATTTTTGTCTCCATATTCTACTATTTCCTATATTGTGCTATTTGTGATATTGGCAATACCAATCTCTACAGTATTAAACTGGCACATATGTATAGTATTTCACTGTGTAACATGTTCACAGCAGTATTGATAAAAGAGTCTTGGCAGCTTCTTCCTTCATTTTATTTGATTTCTGGTCAGGATTTTGCCACCTTTATTGCATTGTGTAGAACCACATGTGCAATATCCACAATACTCGGGAAACGTATCCTCTAAAAAAGACACAAATAACTAATTATGTCTTGGCTGTGATTAACAAAAAATCTGTACCTTCAGTACCATTTTCCTGTGTGTATGTGTGTGTGTGTGTGTGTGTGTGTGTGTGTGTGTGTGTGTGTGTGTGTGTATATATATATATATATATATATATATATATATATATAGAGAGAGAGAGAGAGAGAGAGAGTCATCCATATTAAGACTTAAAGCAAACTTCAAGTCCAAACTGGCCACCTCTACTAAAGACAATCATAAGGCCTTCTTCACATATGTCCACAATCTTAAAGGAAGCACCCAAATCTACTCAGAACTAGTGGTCACATACACCACATACACAAATGCTGTAGATATAGCCAACCTGCTGGCAGACAGGTTCAGTGAAAACTTCTCCCCTCTGGCCCCATCAGTAAATCAGGACATCCCCAGTGCCTGTCCCCCTCCCCTTATCTCTAGGGAGCAAGTCATCACTGACCTCTCAAAGGCAAAAAAATACAGCCTCCATGGGACCCAATAACATCCCATGCTGCATCCTACATAAACTCAGGGAGGCACTTGCAGCACCATTAGGCACCCTATTCAACGAAAGCCTGAGTACCAGCTTCATCCCAGCCAAGTGGAGGCTAGATACTGTCGTCCCTTTGCACAAAGATGGAGCATCCACCAATCCATAAATTATAGCCCCATCAGCCTAACTAGCCTGATCTGCAAGGTCATGGAGTGGATTATCATGGACCTCATTAACAAGGACATGGGAAATCTCCAAACACTTGATCCCTCACAGTTTGGTTTTGTCAAGGGAAGGTCATGCCTGTTAAATTTGGTTGACTTCTTTGAGACAGTCATCAAAGCCATGGATGATGGGAAGATGGTGCACACTGCCTACCTTGTCCTGGCTAAAGCCTTCGATACTTTTCCCCACTTAAGCATAATAGATAAACTCTCTTAAGTAGGCATCGATCCATATGTTACCAGATGGGTAGCAAACTGGCTCATTGATAGAACCCACCTAGTCAAAATAGGGGATGCCACCTCATGCAGTAGACTCATAATGAGGGGTGTACCTCAGGGATTGGTCTTGGTGCCTCTTTTGTATGGGATATACTTTTATGATTTGCAGGCCAAAACCAGTGGGCTATGGCTGACCAAGTTTGCAGATGACTGCAAGTTGGGTGCTATCATCAATTCCCCTAGTGATGTGGACATCCTCCAAGAGGGTTTCACCCAAACAAATGACTGGTGCCAGAAACGTGGCCTCAAGCTGAATGCCAAAAAATGCATTATTATCTCCTTTGGGGAGAGTGACATCCCCACAAATTATCACATTAATAACAAAGTACTAATCATGCAATCACTCACGAGGGACTTGGGCACCCAGGTTGATAGCAAACTGACTTTTGACCACCATATTTCCTCCATTGTAATGAAAGCTTTCTACATGGCCCACCTCATTAGTAAGGTAATCTTATCCAGGGACAAGGTGCTCATAACATCCCTGTATTCCTCCCTTATAAGATCCATTATTGAGTACAATGCCCCTTTTAGCATGTACCTGAAAAAGCACATGCAGCAGCTGGAGAGACCACAGAGGTTCCTGACCCAGAGATTCCATGGCCTCAAACATCTACCCTATACATATAGGCTAAAGGCCCTGTCCTTCTACTCAGTCTCATACAGACTTGTCAGAAGAGACCTCTGTCTGGCATACAAAGCAATCTCAGACCCTGGCTTGATGGGACTGCTGCATATCCGCAAGTCAAGCTCCACTCAAGGAACCTGCATGTGGAACCTCAACCTGGTCTGTGACATCAATAGGACTTGCTGTTAGGACAGATTTGTGTCCCAGAGACTTCCCCTTTTGTTAAATAAGCTCCCGCTCCACATCCTGCAGAGTACCTCATTAACCCTTTTTAAGCACAACCTGGATAACTGGATGCAGAACAGAAAATGCACCCCTGGGATTCCACCTGTATCCCTGCTGGACAGTGGCATTGGGTGCTGACCTGTTGGAACATGGGCTAAATGCTTGGCTAGGCTTGTAAGGGCCTAGTTGCCAATAGCTTTATAACTTCCTATGTTCCTATGATCCTATGGTTTCATATTCTGAATCTAGATGAAAATCATCTCCATTAGCTGTAAGATCCTTTCTCTAACTTATAACACTCAGGAACAAAATCAATTCTTCAATCTCTGTCATGCTCCTTTGTTAATTTATTTATTACATTTGTTTACCAGAATATACCTCAGAGCTGGAGGGGTCATGGCCAAGATGATGAGGAGTTAACAGCACTGCATTTTTGCTCTCCTTCATTTTAACATCTCTGATGGGATTTTTTACAGAAATCTTAAGAGAAAACATTTCAAATTATGATGGGTGTATAAGTAAACAACTTTTGAGGAAACTTCTGCAAGAAAAAGTAAGTTTGAAACCTTTTTCATTGCTTTTTCCTGTCATGAAAATCTTAAAGAACAAATTTCTCCAGAATGAGCCACTCTAAACCCAATGTACAGGACAATACAATGAAAAAAGACATTCAGTCTATACTCACTAACATAAATGAGCTTTCTGTAAAAATGGATAAATTGGAAAGGAAAACAGACAACATTAAGGAGGAATGTAAAAAAATAGGTAGAAGTACTGAGTGAAGCCCGTAAACAAAAATCTTCACAAATCTCAAATATAGAGAAGGCAATGACTGATTTAGATGGAAGAATAATGGAAAATGAGAATAATACTGAATTTCTCCTGAAACAAAATAATCTATTTTAGGAAAAAAATAGAAGACCTAGAAACCAGATCTGGAAGAAAAAAAAATTAGGATATATGACATCTCTGAGAAAGAGGAAGGTAACAGTATGATTCATTTCTAAATACCTGGTTACCTAAAACATTGAACCTACCGGAAGCTCTTTCCTTTGGTATTGAGAGGGCACACAGATCACTTTCCAACACATCAATAAAGAAAAATCCATTTACACCAAGGTGAGTGATCATTAGATTCTTTTTCAGCCAAGATATAGATTTAGTTTTGAAAACAGCATGGACTAATTATCCAGTCAAAATATAAGAAAACATTATAATATTTGACAATGACTGCAGTTACATCAAAAAGAAAAGCATGTATACCACTCACAAAAACTTAAAGTAAAACAATATTAAAGTACAAATTCTTTTTCCAGCAAACATAAAAATTAATCTTACAGAAAGGCAAGGATTTTTAACATTTTGGAAGACACAATGGAGTTCATACAAAAGAATATAATTCTAGAATAAAAAACAGAAGAAATTGACTGGAGCTTGTCAACATCTCTCAAGAGAAATACAATAAGAAATAGATGGTCAAATAAAAACAAAAACAGTAAAAACCTGAATGATAAATGAAAAATCAACTCATTTTCAGTATAATTAATGTTCAGTATCATAAGATAGTATATGAATAGTAAGGATCGGTTACTAAATATCAATTTTTACAAAGTAAATCAATTTTACCTTATTTCTAATGATTACTAGTTAATTAAAATATTTTAGGTTTTATATATATATATATATATATATAAGGGAAGCTAATTAAATCCATGTAGAGCTTAATCACTCATGCCATGTCTATCACTAAATGTAAAATATTAATAGGATGAAGCTTAGGTAAAGAAACATATTTAGGATCTTAACATGGTTTTGTGATGTGCTACTAAATACAGTATTTGAATTATAAAAGTGCAGTAAAAAAACAAAAAAAAAAAAAAACGTTCAGCTATATTATAATACACATAAAATGTGGCTGTTTTACCTATACAATAGGAAGTATTCGAATGCTGCTAAACAATTAACACATTATTGGCACCTATACAAGTTAAATTTTAATCACACATTACCAACATTCCTTCAGCAAAAGTTTTATTGTTACATCTATTTTAAAAAGTGAAAGGAAGCTTCATCATAAACAACACATGAAATACTGAGAAAATATCTGCTTATGAGAAGTTCTAACCTGGGATTTAGCAAACTTCCATGCAAGAATAGCTTATTCTTGCATGGAAATGACTGTTCCCATGCAGCACACCAGCACACCGTGCATATTCATGAAGGCGCACTACTATGCTCTAAACCAGACACTGTTCTGTGCACGAATACAGGGGGTGTGTCTGAAAACAGTGCTCTCAGTATATACATGCCCCCTGCACTCCTTAATTGCCGTACGGCAATCTAAATATAGCGAGTGTCCTCAGACACCATTACTTGTCAACCGGACAAGTAATCTAGACAAAGCCGTGGACAAATGTGAGATATTGCTCTCACAAATGTACAAAGTCAATAGAATGACAGGCTTCACATTAGCATGAAGTACACAAAGGGTATGAAATGTAAAACTTAAATATCTGTCATTATTTCCTAACGCAGTCCCTAATGGTCTGTCACTGATCTGTCAGAAAGTCACAATTCCATGAAAAATGGACCAAAAATATAAGGCAAATATCTGGGCAGTCTGTAAAGTTGAGAGGTATGGTGGACACTGTTAGTGTCCATGGAGCATATCTCTCAAATGCAAAGCCTGTCATGTCATCACCATTGTAAAAGCACAGGTCCCCAAAGATAATGTTGCAGAAATCAATGTGCATACCCCTACAGTACAAAAATAAAACACAACAGTTTAAAAAAATGTTTCAGTCCCCAATAAAGTTTAAGCATAGCTGAGCAAGTGTGCACATCATGCATCTCTGCTCAGCCTAGCTAACACATCATAAGGAGCTAAATAGGTATATACTCCAAAAACATAGCAATGTGGCAATAGTAAAGTGGTTAGAGCATTTGCTTTACAAGTAATCATTCCAAGTTCAATCTCCCATAAAACCAACTAACATTTTACATGTGAAAGCAGTACATAATTTATTTATTTAATAATTAGGTAGTAAATAACATATATGTGTTAACCAGAGTAGTGTAGTAGGTCCAGATGTGAGGTATCAGTGTAATAAATTTGTAAAACCCCCATATAAACACAAGTGCCCCATACAGTATAGTCACACAAGAATAAATGTAATGAAAGCACATTGGGGGATGTCAGAGAAGGTAAACAAAATTATAATATGTCAGGAATGATGAATTAATCCCATACAGTTGATAGTCCATAAAATAAAACATAAGCAATGCTAAGCATTGCACGGTTATGCTGACTGGGTGTAAGCATTGTGTAAATATGAATCCTAAGCAATGAGTAGCCCAGCTAAGTGGATTTTCCCATTGGTAAGCAGTGCTGAACCTTCCCCATTAACCACTGCCAGCCTTAGCTAAGCTGGTTTGCCCGTAGCTTAGCTTAGCTCAGCATATTCAAAACTGTCCAATTACAGCAAAGGGCAGGAAATCGGCCAAATTTAAACCTTGTAGGTAGGAATACAGCTCATAACTAGTCATAGCTCCCCACTGTAGGCAGTATGGCAGGTGTTGGAGAGGGCATGTGCTTTTGGGCGCAGTGCTGGGGCATACAGGAGTCAAAGGTTATGGTAGGACTCCTTGTTAAAAACCATGATGTAAGACTGATGCAGGACAAGTACCAGGGCTCCCAATATAAAGTGGAAGCTTGGGAAAGACTTGCCATTACCTCACCAGTGCCATTGGCATCCTTCAAACTAGTGAGCAGGTCCGGCACCACTATGTCGACTTGAAGCAGAGGAAGAGGGAGCTCTTGGTCCAGTGGGTACAAGAAGCATGGCAGAGGGGTGATGTCCCTGGCATGTGTAAGTATTCATATCAATAACTGTTTACCAAAGTCCAGCCTGTGTATGTGATGGATAGGTTTGCATAAATGTTTCTCTATCTTCTTTACAGCTCCAGCTGAGCGGGCTGTGAACCAGGAAGCCAACGCCAGCAGGTGGCAAAAGCTGTGTTGCGAGGCTGGTGAGTAACAATCTAACTTGTAGTATTCATAACAAATAAATATAAAAAAGTAGAATGTCATCTGGCAGTATTAAAAATGGGTATGGTTTGTAATGAATAAAGAAGATGATATTACAGTAATAGTCTCATATAGATTATATTTAAATAAAACTGCAACTGCCTGTCAGTAAAATTCAAAACCCTGGACTGGTTGTGTTTACTCTGGTATGGTATGAATTGAAATGTGTACAGGTTATGCATAGCAACTATAGCTCTGAAAGCATTAAACAATCAAGTCTCATCTGACAAAATTAGATCCTCTGTAAGACATGAGAGTAACTGATAATAAAAATGTCTTGCACCTAGATCTGATATCTGAATAGTAATGTTGTGTTAACCGCTGTTTTCCACATGGTGCTATGTCAAAAGGTATGTAGAGAAATGTATGTAAAGAATGTTGTAATTACAAGGTCAGATTGTACGACAAAGATAGAATGAGACAGAAATCATCCAAGAAAAAGACAGCAGTTTCACAATAGCTCCTTTTGATGAGACAGAAATGCGTTGTATTTTTAGCAGAAGCAGCCAAGGTGCGAATCCCAGGAGTGGTAGTAAGCTTTATGCATAATTTCAACTAGTATTTTGTGAATATGTGCAGAAACAGTCAGGTAGTGTTAACAAACATTCCCTCCACAGGTGTTCCAGGTAAGAAAAGGTATAAAGTAGCTATAAGAAGGCTGTAATTATACTGTGTCCAAAACCCATGGTCCATCCTGTAATTATACTGTGTCCAACACCCATGGTCTATCCCCAAGGCTGCAAATGACAGCAAAATAAGTACATACACCGAGTGGTCTCCCC
>NC_056725.1:1066990809-1067043309 GCF_019279795.1 Protopterus annectens | reverse complement strand
ATGGACATACTTGAAATATTGCTGTTATACACTGAGAAAGTTGCTGGTGTCACATGGTTTGTTGTAACACGTATTTTCTGAGGGATATAAAGTCAGGAAAAAAAAATAGCTGTTACCATTTACATAATGCAATCATCACAGCATGCTACTGATTTGCCAAGGACAACACCTGTCTGGGGAATAGACCAAACCTAACAGGCTAACCTGTGGCCATTATGTGGATGGCCCTACAGTTGAGAGCTATGCAGAGACAGAACTTTGTCACACTAAAACCCATGCAAAAGTAGCATGTGCAGACAAACCCTGTTAAACTAGCAGTATTTCCAAACATATAACAGCAATACTCACATTCTGCCCCTAAGTTTTGAACCTTCTCCACCATTTAGTCGGCTTGTCTCCACAAGTCGTGTTGTAAGAGGTAGTAGCTCACACAACTCCAAGATGTCTTCCTCACAAGTAAGGGAAAGGGCCAATGCCCACATGGAGTACTCAATTATAGGAATGTGTTGCCATGATATTGGCTATTGGAAGAAATACACAGCTGCTCTGCATGCAGTTAGCAAGGGGGAAACCCCAGTAGGTTCACATGCCATCACCTGGTCATGAGCATCATCTACAAAGGCCATGCTGCCACCTATTCAAACCAGCTCTATCCCTGTAGTGCAGAGAGAGAGACAGAGAGAAAACAAATAAAACATGAACTGGAAAGGAGAAGATAGGGAAAAAAGTTAAGTGGAACATGGAAGCATGTAATTGAATGTAGTACTTGGTCTGTGATAATGGGAAATATGATTTGGAGGAGTATGTGTCCCAACAAGACTTGCTATACTAATGTCCTGCTGAACAGCTGCTATGGCCATAGCATCTGGCCCTCTCTGCATACCTCTCAACTGCGCAGAGCTTCACAGACTATCCAGATTTTTCCATAATAGTTTTTTGTCTGTTCCTCCTAAAATCTGTACTTTTCTGGCAAATAGCTGAGGATTGAAGTCATCAGTTAATGACAAACACTTGAGTTTAAGACTCCACATCCTTAAGGATATTCACGGTAATGCAAAATGTATCATTCTACAAACTTACTATGTTTGTAACAGGAATATTTAAAGTCTGTCACTATTTATCCACCCATCATTTTAGGCTTTGTCCAGATGTGATGCTCTGACAGGTTGTGAGGTAGGATCACAGCTCAGGAGCCTGACTCACCCTGGGAAAGGACATCTCATATATGACAACCACTGGGGTGTCTGTCAAACAGTTGTGACTGTGCTACTGCTAGCCAGTTAATTGGATGTTGTCCATATCCATGTTACCTGTGAATATGAGTATGGCACGTCTGTCTTGTAAAGCTAAGAGACCTATATAGGGCATGTGCATAGTAAAGTACTCTTGCAGACATGTGTGTTGAACTGCATGTGATATTTTAAATTAATAACATTCAACTGTACAGTGTTCTGCTGGACAATAAGCACATTTCTGACTGATATCTGTAGTCACATACACATATACCTGTCTTATGTCAGCCAAACCACTGACTGGTCTGTGAGCAATGACATTGCAACAGAATAGCCTACTTATGACTGTTGGACATCTTCCAGGTTATCACAGTGATGTCAAAGCCTAATGTGCAATCAAAATACTAATGTATGGTGCAGCTATGTTAATGCAGTATCAATTCTGATGTCCCTTATGTCACCCATTTATGTGTGCCATTGTCCAGATATAATGCTATAACAGGTTGAGAAGTATGATTGAGCAGCAAGATTGTAAATACAGTGTGCCATACTAACATAGAATAGAATATATACCTGGTGTCCCCTGAGCACATGTATGTCTGCATATGTTCAGCTGGAAGACCCAAAACTAATCACATGGGTTTCAAGCAATCAGGTACATAGGTTGTGTATGTTGCACATGTGTGTAATATCAGTGTCAGTGCATACAACAGACATAAATGAGTACAGCTACTGGTTGTTGCATTGCCCTGACACTGATATGGGTACTAGATTAGGCATGATTATCAGGTATTAATCGGAAAAGTGTCCAACTGTATAACCCTTTGCCCATGCCTACCACTACCAGCTATATCAACACCTATATACAGTGGATATCACAAGTGTACACATCCCTGCTGGAATGCCAGGTTTGTGTGCTGTATGATAATCAGACCACAGAAGATAATTTCATAATGTTTCTCATCTTGAATGTGACCCCTAACCTGTACAATTTCATTGAAATCCAATCAAAGGTGCTTCTAGGAAGATGAGCAACTATTGCCAAGTAAAGATGTGCCATGACTTTAGAGTCCAAACTAAGACGGATGAACGCTGTAACCATCTCCAGAGGTGCATACACAACATATCAGTTTAAGGGTGTGCATAGTCATTCAACTGGCTTATTGTACTGATTATTATTTCCATATATTTTCATGGACCAGATTGTTATGTTTTCAATTACATTGTACAGGCTATAGATCACATTACAGGTGGGAATTGTTTTGAAATGAGTTATTGTGATGTCATGTTCCAATTGCATAAATACCAGTCATAGTAACAGGGGTGTGTACCCTTTATATCCTTTGTAGCTATATGGACTCAGCAGTACCTGACCTGTATGACCAGCTTCCACCAAGGTAGAGTAATCCCCTTTAGTGGACAGCAGCAATACACAAACCACATAATAGGTAGCTACATTGGCTGTACAGGTACAGATAGGTGCAAGCAACAACTTGGAAGCAAGTTCACCTAAATCTGAGCAAGCATATAAGTTCACAGGTGACTTCCTGTAAGGCTGACTATGACTACAAATCAGACATATCCAGACCATCAAGGACAATTGCAACTGTGTCTCCACATATGTTGTAAGTCTCAGTGGAAACAACACAATTCACCCTGTACTGGGGTAAAGAACACCTCATACACTCATGCCATGGATATAAGCAAACTGCATCACACAGGTTAGATGGAAACATCGCCACCCTGTCCACCTCAGTTGTACAGGGGGATATGCACATCAACAACACTCCTCCCCCAGCAATGGTGAGCATGTACATATTGCCTACTGATGGCAACACCAGCATAGCTCCATGGGACATAATAACATCACTGTCTGCCTCCAACATGAACTCAGCCATGGGCTCACAGCTCCATCACAAACCACAGTCAAACACAGACCTGCTACCATCCACATGCCATCCACATGGAAGAGAGCTACTGTCAACCTCTACACAGAAATGAATGGGGAGTAGAGGATTATGCAATCAAGTGTCCAACATTGGGGGAAATAACATAGCTCAGGGCCAGGAGTGTAATGCAAGCTGCTATAGTCATGATAGCTTGGAGGGTTATGGTGTAACGTGGATTATTTGCAAGTAATATCCACTGCTGATGTGCACTTTGACAACCGTATGAGGTTCTGTGACCTTTTCCTGTTTATGTCTTCCAGGTAACATGCAGAGTGCTCACCTACCAGCATTCTCTGTTGGGGAAACTGACATCACCACCCAATATGTGATTGAACATTATGCCCTATTATTTGGATGTAGAGCAGAAGATGTGTGGGAGAGGACCGCCCTGTGAAACAGTATGGTACACAGGATAAATGATGCCAGCCTGCACAGCAGAACTTATGACCATGTGCAGCATCGGGCCACTGACCTCATCTGCGATGCCTGTCAATGGGCTGCTGCTGTAGTGAGGGACCGGCTAGCCATAAGTGGGGGCCCAGCCATCCAACCCCCACTGACACCCACCGAGGAGCTCCTCACTAAACGTGAGACACCTGCCCAAAGCACAAGCCATGAAACTGAGGGAAGCATTGTGGAGGTGGGTTGCACACACACACACACACACACACACACACACACACACACACACACACACACACACACACACACACACACACACACACACTGGACAAGGAGGGTGCAAGTAAGAGCCCAGTGGGGATTATTACAATAATGTATCAGACATACATGTATCTGTATTGTATCTACATCCATGTGTCAGGTCTGATTGTAGCTGTGGATGGTGTTTTCTAATGCACAGAGATGCACATCTATGGTGAGGACAGGACATTGTGTATTATTGGGGTTAGTACTGTAGATGTGCAGACATGCTGCATCCATCCTGTACCAAGGCCACATGTGAGTCTGCTGACAATAACTACCTCTCACAACCACCTAGGACCCTCTGATCTGCATATGGGACAGCAGCCTGAAGCTGTTGAGAATGACTGGCAATACCCTAGGCATGTTAAGGGCATGTAATTTACCATGCACACAACCATCAGTAATAGCTATATTGCTTTATGTAATAGCTATATTGCTTTTTGTGTATGTTCACTTGTGCTGGGGTTAACTGCATTACATCACAGTGGTCACCACTGGAGCCTATCTGACGTGAATTCAACATTCCTGTAGCATACATCACAACTTGTCAGTGCCAAGACGTCTGGACAGAGGCCAGCAAAATGGGCTGGACAAATGTCCTAAGGTAGGGATATGTGTGACACATTAGTGATATACAGTGGGTATAAATTGTCTACACACCCCTGTTAAGATACAAGGTGGTCCTGTTACATACTAATTAGGACCACAATATGTCAGTTCACACCTCTTCCAGCCTTTAATGTGACCTATAACAGGAACAGTTCACTTGTAAGGCTAAGCATCTGGAGTCATGTATTGCACCTACAAGGCTGGCCACCTATAAAGGCAGCAGATGTCATATCAGCATGATGTTTCAGAAAGGTATGATACCTAATGCTGCCATGTGTGTCAGTACACTGTGGCCTATATGGCTAAAATATCACATACATGGGCATTTTTAAGGGTCACAGACTACGTCCGACCACGTATAGGTTGCAAACATATGGATATTATAGACACATCTGTACAGAGGCCTGTACAATGGTTTAACCTGCTGCATGGGAGGCAGATGCTGTTACCACACTATATAAAGTAATGGAAGCGGGAGGTGGTCACCAGTCATGTATGGTATACACATCAAAATGGTATAAGCCACACAAGATATGATCCTCTCGCACACATACACACACACACACACACACACACACACACACACACACACACACACAAACAGGTGCCAGCATTGGGATTACTACTCCTGCCTATCTAAACATTCCTACTATAGTGCTACACAGTTATCAGACATGCCATACAGCTTATACATTTCAACTTATTCCAAAGGTACTTCTAATGTGGATGACATCAACAGGACTAATAAACGGGAGTGAGGGGAAGTGTAAAGGGTAGTGCACAGGTCACAAATGGTGTAAGCCACACTACATGATTCTCACACAAACACACACACACGCGCACACACACACACACACACACACACACACACACACACACACACACACACACACACACACACACACACACACAGTTGCCAGTAGGGTGATTAGAACTTCTGCCTATCTAGTTATTGTTACTATAGTGCTACGCAGTTATCAGAAGCGCCACAGAGCTAATGCATTTCCACCTTGTCCAAAGGTACTTTTTAGGTGGATGACATCAACAGGACTACTAAATTGGAGTGAGGGGAAGTGTGAAGGGTTGTACACAGGGCAAAAATAGTGTAACCTACACACTACATGATTCTCACACAAACACAGCCAAACAGTTACCAGCACTGTGATTAGACCTCCTGCCTATCTAATAATTGTTACTATAGTGCTGCGCAGTTATAAGATGTTCCACAGAGCTGATGGATTTTCACCTTGTCCAAAGGTACTTCTAAGATGGATGACATGAACAAGACAACTAGATGGGGTGAGGGGACGTGTGAAGGCTAGTATACAAGTCAAAGTCGCATAAGCCAGACAGTACATGATACACACACACACAGACACACTGATACACAAACACACACACTTGCCAGTACTGTGATTAGAACTCCTGCCTATCTAGTTATGTCTACTACAGTGCTATGCAGTTAACGCAAGCACTACAGAGCTTATTGAACTTTCATGTGGCCAAAGCTGCTGATAACTGCACAGCTGTGCTAAAGTATTACAGGTGGCAGACAGTCTGCCTTCTATTCCACCCTTACATCATGCTAGTTCTTTCTGTCTTGCACTTCAACTAGCATTATGGCTTGGCACTTCACCAGGTAATTGTATCAAGAAGTGTGGCACACCTGGGAGCCATCAGCAATATTTGTTCATCACTGATGTATCCCCAGTACTTACTAGTTATGTCCACCCCTCCTGGCATGTTTGAAGGGCAGTTTTCTGTGCTTTCACCCATTAACCTGGTGCATTTGTCCATTCTGAGGCACTGTTGCAACTTCCCTCTAAACTCCAAACACTCAGACCTGTGACAGTTACCCATATATCACCCAATGTGGACATATTCACTCTCCAGCAAAGACTGGACTAGCAGGTCAAGAGAATAAGATCAACACCTGTACCGCACCATGTGGAACACGTAGCTCACCATGACACCCACTTTAACATCCATGACATACAGTGAAAGGCCACACAACCACCTTTCCAGAGGCACTCAATGGACATTTACCCAAACAGCACAGACCAGCAAGACAGACACCCACTCAGACACTGCAACATGGCACATGCCAAGGGACACATATTTAACCTACACAGTGTGCCCCTCAACCTAAGCTCCTCAGGCTAGCCATCTTGCACAATACAGTGATTGTGGGTAACTCAATACTTAGGCACACACATATCCCACTCACTAAGTTGAATATGGCGCAGGTAACAGCCAAATATCTATCACATGCCAGCATCCAACACATGACACAGCCAGTCATGGCACTCCACAACAACTACGAGTATCACTCTGCATCCATGTGGGTGTGAACGACTTGGGACACACCTCCCTGGACTACATGACAAGAGACATGGTTGAACTATCTGATTATGTAGTCCAGACAGGTGTGACAGTAGCCCTGAGCAGTGCACCACCATTACCCTGAATGATGCTGTGGTACTATCAACAGATGATTGACTGCAACATTGCCTTATGTGTTTTGTGTCATTCTCAGGGGATCCAGTACCTCTCTGCTTGGGATGACATGATTGACAGAACCCAGTGACTTGCCACAAATGTCCTACATCTGTCAGAACTGGGTTTCCAGTTACTGACTAAATGTCTTGCCAACCCTATGATGCCTTATTAGGCAGTGTTCCTAATGTAATTATGACAATAACAGCTAGACATATATGCAATCTGAGGGTCATGATGCTCAAAAGTAGACATCTAACTGTCAGGATGCACTCACTCAAAGCACTCGCAGTGGAGGACACATGTCTGCTGTAATGGAGAGGTGGATCACAGCAGCAGACAGCAGACCTGCAGTATCAGGCTATGATGCATTCCACAGCTGTCAGCCCTCAAACATGGACCACACCACACCTCCACAAGTGTTGTTGTCTCCATATTCGTTATGGCTAGTAACACCTCCAGATTAGTATCCCAGCATAATGCACTGGAGATACTTCTGATACAACTGCCTTGGATTGATCGTGCAATCCAGACCATAGCCTGCTATGGGTCCACATCTATGTTCCATGACTGTCAATGCACATTCCTCGACACCCTGCCATCTATGATGGTCCAACACAACACTGACATAGTATGAGTCTTCGACAACCCCTCCATCACCTGGGGCAAGTAGCCATCTGCCAGTACAGTGGCCCAACACTTCTGGGATTCATCATTTCCAATTACCTGGACTAGCTCATACTGAACCCTGGTAGAAGATGCAACAACCTTGACCTGTGTTGACTACTTAAATATAGGAACAGATTTCACTCCCTGCATGGTGAGATCCACGCAGGTAGTAATCAACATGGAACTCAGCATGTCAGCCACACCCCCCACAAAGGTAACCACCTTACAAAACCTCTCTAAAACTGACTTTGCAGCCAGGAAAACAGGGGTGGATGTCTTCACTGCACCCATGGCAATGGGAAATAGCTGCATGACTGTGGAATCATACACATATGCACTGTACAAACAGGTACATGAATGCATGGTACTAGCCAGAGCCAACAGATCCCAGACACTATCCTCCAGACACTGGGAGACAATGTGATGGTCCCCTGCCATTACTAAAGTGTACATCAGAAGGAGGACACTGTTGCAGAGAAAGGTGGTGGCCCATGACTGTTGAACTCCCTTATTAGCCTCAAACACAAATTTGGATCCCTCATGGGATCCCTTACAGTCATCTATGATAGCAAACATGCAGCAGACACTGACGACAATCACTACAGCCTTTGATAGTTACATCAACAACCTCCACAGCATTAAACACAAGTGCTGTGAGTTACTGCATAATGCTAATACCTATCCTGAGACAACGGATATTGGCCATGGTCTTGGCAACACATTCAGTGCCAACTTTACCTCTCTCTCCACCCATAAGTGAAGTGATGAGTGAATGTGTTCTCACATGCTGTATCCTGTTTCTGTTCCCGGATGTGGCCCTGCAGCAAAACCATGTGGTATGGCAGTGTGGTAACACATCCACCATGTCATACCCAGGGTACAGTATGTGCACGGGAATCCCTGGTCTGTAACATAGTGATTGCATATGCCTCAAAGATTATAGGCTTGAGGGTTGTTCAGAGATATATGTCCATTTACAACATCTGTTGTAGAATGGAGAATGGTACATGTTGTGGTTTGGACACAACTCTGATTGCTAATAACAACAGCCACAGGGGATATTCATTAACCAACCACACTGAGATTACTATTCACACACACAAACACACACACACACACACACACACACACACACACACACACACACACACACACAGACACACATGCACACACACATTTGCCAGTACTGAGATCCATAGGTTCATTGCTTCATAGGTGTGTAGTAGGTGAATGGGCCTGAAGGCTCTACAAGGATAGCCCAAATGAATACCCTGGCATCAGGCCACATGAAAATAGTCCTCAGTGTGGCTCAGGTGTCTAGTCACTGGAATAGTCCCTAGGGGTGGGTATTGTATTCTTCATCAACTAATCCAGATTTCTATTGTGGGTGGCCAGTGATGTGCACTGCTTCATATGTATGTGATTTATATGCCATAACAAGGACAAAGTCTGGGTTGTGCACATGTCCCACATGCATGTTCTTTTAAGTGTGGAACTATGCTTGATGTCTCTGGGGCATGTTGTGTGGACAGATTGGTATCTTCAGAAGTAGCATTCCTGACCTCGTTTGGTGAGACATGGCTATGTAACTGAGGTAGTGATTGCACCTACATAGAAAGCATGATACAGGGATTCATTGGAGTTATTGGAGTCTGTCCATACAGGGCATGTGTATAAGGCATGGTATTCCCTTTGTGGGGTACATTTGCAGACTCTACAGTTGTTGCAGGTGTCCAGTGAGGAACATGGCAAAAGGGCCACTGTACACATTGATTGAGTTACTGAGGAGATGGAACAGGGTGCCATGTCCTTTTACTTGCTGGATAACACACAGTCAGGAGATGTAACACATCAAAGTATTTTCTGATGTCAGTGATACTGTTGTGGTCAACAGGCAGCTGACTGTCATACTGTGTTCCCCATTTTGTTATAATAAAGTCACTGCTCAGTGGACTACCACCAATGTATTACTTCATGTAAGCCATGGTGATCCCAAAGGTAATAGCGGCACATCTCTTGGCATTGAGGTAATGTCCAGGGTTCTGACAACAGTCATAGGTATCAAGTGGCCTTTGGGTGTGATGTCAACATCACATGGATTGGGCATGCTACCACCCACCTTACTGTTGTATGCAAATAGTATCAGCCAAGGTGCCTTTGTGTTCTCCTGCACCTCAGAAGGATAGATCCCAAACATGAGAGGACATGGGTCCATGCCCTGTGTGACACCAATCATGTCTGGTCATTGGTTTGACATGGAGTCCACTGCAATCACACTGTGGGTACTATCTGTGAGGCAATTTGCAGGAGAACTACTGATATAGTATTTTCTGCCTAACCAAGTGTGTTTGTTTATGATTTGCAGGTGGAGAGTGGTCTCTGAGCATTAGATGGGTTACCAATATTGTTAACTAATCCATACTGTCACATAGTCATTGCACATGGCACTATACATTTAGGGATGTGGATTGTCTACACCAGCTTCTACAGTGTTTGACAAATGTTGGTCTTGTAATGTGGACATTGGGAGATATACTGGGTACTCAATATAATAATTTAGCAAAACCCAGCCCCAATGGATCCTGTTATTGCACAATCACCCCAGCAGGATACTGATGACAGTCACACACACACACTTAGACACTTCAAAGGTAAGGACCATCACCAGCCCTTGTAAATACTGGCATTGGGTGATGTAGTGGGTTAGAGATTTAACAAATTTTTTTACCTTACACACACATTTATATTTACCAGGAGTGAGGTTGAAACCTCTATCCAACTATGTTTTCAGACCTTTATGTTATGCATTTACCATGCGCACCACTGACCTTACATGGGTTAAGGTAGCCACAGGTACTTGTAAGGTGAATGATATCTGCAGGACTGCTAAAGTCAGGCACTGAGAAGTGTACTGGGGCCAAAATAATTAAGGTACGGACACATATATGTACACATACACACACACACTTGCAAGGAATGAGATTCAACCCCCTACTTATGTAGTTATTGCTACTACATTGTTCCACATTTATCACATGTGCCACAGAGCTTATAGGTAGAGCTCTGTCCAAACATACCTCTAAGGTGAGTGACATCAGCTGCAGCAGTGCTAAAGGAGGAGTAAGGGAAGTGTAGTGAGTGTGAATGCCCTCAAAATCAGGTCTCTACAAAGACACAAACATTCTCTCCCACAAACACACATTTTCACAATTGACAAGACCAGGATTAGAACTCCTAACTAACTAATGTGCTACACTATAGTATAATACACTTATTGTAAGCACCAAAGAGCTTATATGTAGGAGAGCTGTCCAAAAGTATCTTTGAAGGTGAGTGACATCAGCAGCAGTGCAAAAGGAGAGGTAAGGGGAGTGTAGTGAGTGTGAATGGCCACAAAATCAAGTCTCAACACAGACACACACTCTCTCTCACACAAACACGCACATTTTCACAGTTGCCAGGACAGAGATTAGAACTCCTACCTAACTAGTTTGATACACTATAATATTACATAGTTATCACAAGCACCATGGAGCTTATTTTATTTATTTATTTATTTTTATTTTACATTTGTTAACCAGGTTAGTCCAACTAAGATTTTGGCTCATTTTCAGTGGAGACCCAGGGAGAAAAGCTCCTCGGTGAGCTTAAAATTTTAACAAGGAACAGTTAAAAAATATCATTTACAATCATCTGCAAATTACATTAGGGTACAATGTCATATAGAAGGAATAATGCCATCATATTGCCTTCATAATGCATTATATGTTGGTGAGCTCTCCAAAGGTATCTTTGAAGGTGAGTGACATCAGCAGCAGTGCTAAAGGACTGGTAAGGGAAGTGTAGTGAGTGTGAATGACCTCAACCACATTCATCTAGAAACACACACACACACACACACACACACACACACACACACACACACACACACACACACACACACACACACACACAATCACACACACACACACACACACACACACACACACACACACACACACACACACACACACATACCTTTACATTAGACAGGACTGAGATTACAACTGCTACATGGATACTTATTTGTACTATAGTGTTACAAAGTTATTACGAGCACCACTGAGACTATAGGGCTGGGTCTAACCAAAGGAATTTCTACAGCGAATGACATCAGCACATCATGTGATATAGGCCAATGGGATGTGTACTGGGTGGGAAAGGCCTCATTATGGGATTCTCTCTGTCACTGTCTGTCTCTTTCCCTTCGCCACATCTCTGTGTGTGTATGTTTGTCATATTATATTATGTTGGCCTTAGATATGTTTGAGTATTCCTATCCAATGTGTGAGTGTGTGAAGTATCAATGGTGTATAATTTGGTGTGTGTGCACAGACATCTGTAAAGAACTGATATCTGTAGTCCACTGTGTTGTCAGACATGGGCTTAATTTCTCTAAGTGTAGGAGCATGCCCAGTATGACCTTCTATATTGAGTGTGTGCATCCATTCCAGTGAGGGTTGGAGTCCAGTTCAGGGTTTTGTGTGTTACAGCTACACCTAGCAAACTGTTTCTGGAGGATATCTGTAGATAGGTTGCCAATATGGAGACAAAATGGGTGTAACATATGGGGGATACTGTAACTATTGCTGTCTTTGCTGCTTGTGTAACATGGTTGGTTGTAGCATAGATTTTCTGACATATGTACTGTTTTACACTGTGATGTATCATGTCATCAACTACTGACAGTTAACCTTCTTTGCTCACAGTTATTTACCAGGGAAATACAAGATGAATGAAGCTTAAAACAATATTGTGAGGCATACAGACTGCACATTCTGACACACTCCTGCCATTGCGGAGGGGTAGCTACAGACAATAGTCTGCTGGTTATGTGTAAATGGTCCAGCACCTTGTTAGTATGCTGGCTGGGGATCCCCTTCTTGTGCTTTTCTCAACTTACCAGAATGGCCATGTCCTACTGGGACCATACCTCTCAGCTGTACAGATACAATCAGGTTATCCAGAGGCAGGACTCCTATATCTGGTCAGTTTACCTTCACATTGTAGTTTACAAGGATTTTTGTGGCTATTCATTCATGGATTTGCAGTCAGGGGGTAGTATGGGCTGACATTAGAGTTTCAGACTTAACACACTCCATGACATCCATGCTTCTACAACCCCCCCCCTCTGTTATTCTCTCCTCTTCCTAACATTATGTATGCAATAGGTATCCCTATAGCTGGGACTTTATCCCAGTAGTATTTATGGCCTGGACCGCAGTCCTTACAGTAGGACATGGGGAGGTATGCTACTGGCATTTGTCAATACGGCCTTGCATTTGTTTACTGTGTTAGGTTGTTAGCAAGGACCCCCTGACATTCTGTATATTGCCACTATGGGTGAGGCATGGGCCTTTGCCAGAGGGCTGTAGGCCATTGAGAGTGCTGCAGGCCATCTGTAGCAGAGCAGTGCATTCTGTCAGTCATATGGTCCCAGGCTACAAGCCAGTGGATTACCCTGGAGTGACAGTGGTGAGTGGTTGAGGTGTTCCTGTCAATCCTTCCTGTTCATACTGATCCATCAATCTGGATGTGGTCAGGTTGCTGCTTACAGCTAGGGACGTACCTCTATTGGACACCTTTTCAGCATGCTGCATCATGTATGTATTCCCATACAGAAATGGGTTCATGCTGTAGTAATTCCCTACAGCAAGGATATAACCTGTGATAAACCTGTGGCTGATGGTGGAGTGAGCTGTGTGCATGTGTGATATGGAAGCTACTTGCACCTGACTCACAAATATATCTGGGATATTCCCCTTATGCTGGCTTGTGTGTGGACATGGGCAGCCTGCATCACTTTATAACTGTGCCTTTTGTGGTCTGCCAGTGATTGGCCAGACTACCAGTATTCCATACTAGAAGGAGAACTAATGTGATGCTAACCTCTATGTATAATTCCAAACTTGTGTGCAGTTGACAGTTATTTTATATGCACTTTGTATAGGCTACTTCCACCTGCATACTGTTTCTATATATGGGCCCCCATTCATGGCATGTCCAGCTTCTGACAGTGACAGATATTGACATCTGGACAGTGAGTATGAACAACTGCTTACATGGGTGTAGCTGAGAACCATTGTGGTTGGCACTGCAGTTGTTGGAACATGGCCCTGTCATCCACTGTACTGTACCTAGGCCACTGAGACACAACCATCCAGGCCCACATGCTGACCATTTCCAGGCAATGTTAAACATACAACACACTTTCCACACTGACCCCTGCATATTGTACACATGCAACAATGTAGATTGGGACAGCTCTGGCAATCTGTTCTCCAGTGATATTATTCCTCAAACTTACATGTTACTGCATTTCTACATGGGATTGTGGGGGGGTGCACACCTGAAGACTTTAAACATTGCAGTGACTTCACTGGTATTTCAGTTACTCAGTTTGCTTCCATTTCATATTGTATTGTGACATATCATGCAGAAAGGAGGCATATCAGTAGAGTACACATGTTAGATCTTAATGGCAAAAATTTCAGTTTCAGACTTCTTACCCTTCAGAACTAAAATGCATCTGCCAGACCTGTTGTAGTATGTTTGTGATGGTCTGGTGGGGGCTATTCACCTTTGCCATCATATGGAGGCCTTAGCCCGGCCTATCTTTATAGTAATCTACACCTGTCCTGCAAGGTGAGGCTGATGGTGGATATGTGACCCTCAATGATATCCATGTGTGTGACCTATTAACACCCACAGTTATTTGGGCAATCACATGTACTGCGGTGGAAGTTGTCACCTTGTATAGTGCTGCCTATTATGTTAACACTAGTATTTGTTATGAATTTCCTGCTGTCCCATATAGCTGTCAGCTGTCTGCTGATATCGCATTCAGCCACCCAATTCCCTTGCAGGCTTGCATCCATATCATACATACAAGTATGGGAACATATTACTCCATTCAGTAATTGATAGGAAGGGTGACTTACCTTGTTGCTGGGCCAGTATTGAGGATGGTGCTTTAGGGCTGACTATGTCAGATGCACCTAGTACACTCCCTATACATGGTAAGGCACAGGTAGTGTCATGTTTGGCATCCCTTTTACTGTATGTGTGAGTTGGAGAGAGGTATCAGTCCCTGGGTCCCTACAGTGTCAGTGTGTGTGTGTTATGCTTTGCCTCTTTGCCAAGGCATGGGCATACTGGGCATGCCTCCTAATGCCTACAGGGGCAGGCTCAGGATGTTCCTCCACTGAGTCCCTCTGTGTCTCTGCTGGACTTGGCAATGGTGGGGGGCTGTGTGGCCCTGCCCTTTGCTGTTCCTGCTGTAGCTTTTTCTGCAGGATCATATTGTGTAGCATCGCACATACTAGGAACATTTGTCTACATGTAGCTGGAGAGTACTGCAAGGCTCCATCAGATATGTCAAGGCAGTGGAACCGTGATTTGAGCATCCCAAACTCATGCTCTACAATGATCCTGGTTTATGCATATGCCTCATTATGGTGTTCTTGTCCGGGTGTGTGTGAGCATTTTTGATGGATGTCATCAGCCACGGCTTCAGTGCATAGCCAGCATCCCCCACTAAATGGTCATGTGGGATGTCCCCACTGGCAAACACCTGATATAGCTGTGAGCAATGCCAGATGTGGGAGTCATGATAGCTTCCAGGGCTGCAAGCACACACATTCATGAGAATGCCCTGGGCAGAACACATGAGCAAGCAGTTGATGGAGGGGAAGCCGTTGTGATATATGTAGACCATACCCCGCTCATCGGGTGGTGCTTTGATGCAGATGTGCATGCAGTCTATAGCACCAACTACCTCAGGGTATTCTGCTATACAGTGGGAGAGATGCATACTTCTGGTCAATGCCTCACGGGTGGTGGGGAAATATATGTGCTCATTGGCATGTGGTGTCATGGCAGCCAGGAACTAGTGGAGTACCCTGGATGCTGATGCCTGTGAGACCCCCATGATATCCTCAGTTGGTATTTGGAAGGTACTTGTGGCTAGTATTCTTCAGCCTGCACATACCTTGGTATCCACTGGGATGGGTTCCCCTCTATTAGTTCTGTGTGTGAGGCAGGCCTACACAGCTCAACAATTTGCTGTAGAATGTCCCTGTTCACCCTATAGTGCTCTACTATCTCCAGCTCATGTAGGCCCTGGTAGGTTACCCTGGGTCCGTACACTCTTCTCTTCCTCCTCACTGTGGGTCAGTTGTCATCATTCTCCTCCTCACCACCCTAAGTCTCTAGCACATATTGATGGAGTAAAGCAGCTGCAGCCTATAACATTTTTAGTTTGTTTTTCCAGTTAAAAATTCCCTGTCTGTGTACACCAGTGGTGTAGAGTTTTTTGGGAAAAAAACAGTTTGCAGGGTGTTTGCATAGTTTACAGTACTGTGCTGGGCTGCTGCATGTGTAGTTGGTTGATTCTGATACATTCCACATGCCAGCTATGCTAGTTCTCCTTGATTGCCATCCTACTGCTGTTTCCCCAAAAGCCAGTCTGAAAGGTGTTTGCATAGTTTATAGTAGTGTGCTGGGCTGCTGCATGTCTAATTGGTTGATTCTGATACTTTCCACATGCCAGCTATGCTAGTTCACCTTGATTGCCTTTCTACTGCTGTTTTCCCTTCCCAGTTCATCCCTATTTAAGCCCCGAGGTGTGTCCATGCCCAGTGCTCAAATGTAAACATTGCTGCCATTTCCTCTTTTTTTCTTTTTTTTTTTTTGTTTAAAAACCGGTTTGTGGCACGCACACATGATTAGGCTATGTACACATTGCTCAGGCACATCAGACACAACCCCTTCCATAGCTGTGGCATAAGGGCATACACGGACCACAGAGTTCCAGTGAGCTTACAGCAAGCATGACACACCCCCTTATGAAGTCATTCAGCTCTTACACTTGTACTGTACTATTGCTGTACCTACACAGTTAGGTGCAAGCTGAAACTTTGAAGAAATCTGTAATTCAGTATAACTCCCCTCATTTGCATACCCCAGTGTGTAGGTCATTAGTTACTGCACTAACACAGATTCTTTCCCCTTGACAAGCAGTGATCTCTGGTATTGTTCACATTCTACATGCCACTGACTATAATGGCAAAATGCAGAATTAACTTAATATTGACTTTTCTCATTTTTTTTTGTATTTTCTGCATGATCCTGTTTGTGTGCCGCTGTCTTATGCTTAAACACCGGAAATGTTTAATTTTCATAATAATTACTCACTTGCCAATGGCCTTATATTTGCCCAGTGGCATATCTGATGTACATAACACATGCTTTTCCATGAGCTGTCATGCCTCCGTTTTGTCAGTTGCAGAAATGTACTCAGTTATTTTCTGAAAACATTTCTGCAGAGGCACTGTTCTAGCATGGAGACCTGGTAGCTTGGTGAATTGCAAAATTACCTCATTTGCATGGTTTTCACCAGCAAATGAGGTGATTTGCATATTTGCTGGTTTTCCATGCTAGAACAGTGTAGGACCGCTCGTGCATGTGAAAATGGCACTATCCTGAATTGCTCAGTAGCCATTTTCCATGCAGGAGCTCCTACACTGTTTCTGCATGGAAAATACAGCTTGCTGAATCCCAGGGATAGTCATTGAACTATCTCTAATTCAGCTGTATTACTTTCTCCTTAGAAAATTTACTAGTTATTTACTGCTTAAAATAACTTGGTAAGTCTTTATTTTGAAATGAAGGTTAAAAACGAACACTCGTGATTGTTGCAAGTTTATTAATACATGAGGTATTACTGAAAAGATATTCAGCAAGCAATAAGTTATTCCTGCATGGCAGACACTGCTCCTGTACAGCATGGCAGTGTGCCTTGCATATTCATGAAGGCATGCTGCCTGTGCTGTTAAACTAACACAGAGCCATGTACAAGTGCAGGGGATGTGTCTGAGAGCAGAGCTCGCACAATACACATGCCCCTACACTCCAGAATTCCTTTTGGCAAATAAAATGAGCGAGAATGCTCATAACACCCCCAACACTTCAGGATGTAAACATACCTCTCAACTGTACAGATTTTTGCAGAATGAGTTTTGTCTCATATTTTTGGTGTGTTCCTCCTAAAATCTGTAACTTTCTGGAAAATAGCTGAGGATTGAAGTCATTAAATAAAATGATAAAATTTGAGTTTAAAAAATTCCACATCCTTCAGATAATCCATGCTAATGCAAGACCTCTCAACTGTCTAAGTTTGTAAGAGCAATATAAAATCTGACCTTCTATTGTCCCCCCATCATTTTAGGGTTTGTCCAGAATATTCGCTCCAAGAGGTTGAGAGGTATGCCCACCATGAAGCAGAAAGCTGATAAAATAACAGGCTTAGCATTAGCAGGAATATTCTGAAGGGTATAGATAAAATAACACAACAAAACTTTTTTTTATTTTATAAATGCGATAAAGTATAAGCGTAGCTGCACAGGTATGCCCGTTGCTTAGCTACGCTTAGTCCAACTTAAACAGCACAAGAAGATAAATAGCAAGAGACATCCAACATATACAGTATTGCAATAGTGTAGTGGATAGAGCGTACGATTTCAAGCAACCATTCACAATTTGATCCCCACTGTAACCAATTCACATTTTAAATATTTGTTAACCAGAGTACTGCATTAGGTCCAAATGTGAGGTTTAAGTGCCACATACAGTATAGTCAGACATGAATAAATGTAATAAAAGCACATTGGGAGATGTCAGGGACAGTAAACAAATTTATAATATGTAATGAATGATGAATCAATGCCATACAGGAAATAGTCTATAAAATGAAAAATAAGCAATGCTAAGCATTGCACAGCTCTGCTTACCAGGTGTAAGCATTGTGTAAATATGCCTGCTAAGCAATAAGTAGCTCAGCTAAATGGATTTGCCCCTTGGTAAGCACTGCTGAACCTGCCTCTTTAAGCAATACCAACCTTAGCTAAGCAGGTTTGCCCATAGCTTAGCTTAGCTCAGCATATTCAAAACCATCCAGTCACGGCAAAGGGTCTGAAATTGGCCATATTTAAACCCTACAGGCAGGAATACAGCTCATAACTGGTTTCACCTTCCCACTGTAGGCAGCATGGCTGGAGTTGGAGAGGGATTGCACTTCCGGGCACAGCACTGGGGCATCCAGGAATCCAAGGTCATGGTAGGACTCCTGGTAAAAAATAAAAACATGACAAGAGACTGCTGCAGGGCCAGTTCCAGGGCTCACAATGTAAAGCAGAAGCCTGAGACCATCTTGCACATGACCTCAACAGTGCCACTGGTATCCCCTGAACTGGTGAGCAGGTTAGGCACCATTATGCCAAATTGAAATGAAAGGAAGAGTGAGCTCTTAGATCAGTGGATCCAAGAATCAAGACAGAGGGGTGATGTCGCAGCAGTGTAAGCACTCATACCAATAACTGTTTAATAATGTCCAGCCTGTGTATATGATGGATAGGTATGGCTAAATATTTCTCTATTTCTCTTACAGCTGCAGCTGAGCAGGATGTGAATCAGGAAGTCCATGTGAGTAGGCTGCAAAGGCTACATCGCGAGGCTCATGAGTAACAATCCTGCTTGTAGTAGTCATACCAAATAAATATAAAAGTAGTAGAAAGTCAACTGCCAGTATAAAAACTGTTTTGTATAATGGTTGTACTGAATAAATCAGACAATATGACTGTAATAGTCCCATATAGGTCATTTTAAATAAAACTGTAACTGCCTGGCAATTAAGTTCTAAATACTGGACTGTTTGTGTTTACTCTGGTATTGTATGGTATTTTCAGTGTTGCATTCTCTGAATAGTAATGTTGTATTAACCACTGTTACCCACACTGTGCTACATAATAAAAATGTATAGGAATGTCTATATAAGACTGTTGTAATTACAAGGTCAGATTGTACAACCGAGAGAGACTTAGACAGAAAACAGTGAAAAGATAGACAGCAATATCCAAATAGCATACTCTACTGTGACTTAAATTGTTTTACTTTTAGCAGACACAGCCATGTTTCGAATCCTGGGAGTGGTAGTAAGCTGTAAGCATAATCATACCTCTCAACTGTACAGATTTGTTCAGAATGTCCAGATAATTGGATCATATATTCTGCCTGTTACCCTGTCCCCCTGGCAAATCAGTGGGATGATCTCAGGTTTGTAGTCAGCAGATAATGACATACATTTGATTTTCAGACCTCAAAACCTTCAGAAAATGCATATAAAAACAAACCTGTCACTCTAGCAACTCACCAAAAGTTTATGAGAGCAAAATTCAAAATGTGTCCAATTTCTTCCCCCATGCTGTTAAGCTATGACCAGAGTGTGTGCGTTAACAGATTGAGATTATGTACATAATATTAACTCAGAATCTGGTAATATGTCTGGAAACATTCAGGTACTGTTAACAAACTTTCCTTCCACAGGTCTGTCAGATAAGAAAACTGTGCTGACAATAAAGTTTGAAATCCTGGACTGGTAGTGTTTAGTCTGGTATTGTATGACATTTTTACTGTTGCATTCTCTGCATAGTAATGTTGTATTAACCACTATTACCACACTGTGCTACATAATAAAAATATCTAGTAATGTCTGTATAAGAGTGTTGTAATTACAAGGTCAGACTGTACAACCATGAGAGACTTAGAAAACACTGAAGAGATAGACAGCAATATCCAAATAGCACACTCTACTGTGACTTAAATTGTTGTATTTTTAGCAGACACAGTCATGGTTTGAATCCTGGGAGTGGGAGTAAGCTGTATGCACAAATATACCTCTCAACTGTACCCATCTTTTCAGAATGTCCAGATAATTGACGCATATTTTCTGTCTGTTCCCCTGTCCCCATGGCAAATCATCGGGATGATCTCAGATTTGTAGTAAGCAGATAATGACATACATTCGATTTTCAGACCTCAGAACTTTCAGAAAATGTATATGAAAACAAATTTGGTCACTCTATCAGCCCTCTAAGTTTATGAGAGCAATATTCAAAATATGCCCCATTTCCACCCCCATGTTGTCAAGCTTTGAGCGGAGTGTGTACAATAAGAGATTGAGAGGTATGTGCATAATATTAACTCTGAATCTGGGAATATGTGTAGAAACAGTCAGGTATTATTAAAAAACATTCACTCCACAGGTATACCAGGTAAGAGATGTAGAATTTAGCTATATGACAGTTGAAGTGTACACTTGCTTACATACATACCACTGGCCAAACCAAGGCCATAGGGTAGTGTAATAATACCTGTACCTTACTGATTAGAACAATGTGCATTGAAGTTGTGAGAACTACAGGGATATATAAGTTGCTAATTGACATTTATCCCCCCCACCATATCTGCAACAATAATCTAAATACACAAATCAATGGAAATGTTTACACCAAACCTACTGTTGGGACATATGTCCTATTGTTCAATAAATATTGAAATGTGTTTCTGTTATTGTTCCATGTTGAAATACTATCATTGGTGGCCTGTTGCTATCAATGTAACCTGCATGCTGTTGTAATGGCCACTTTGGTTCCATTTATGCATGTGTTCTGTTTGCTATGCAATTGTTCCAAATCTGGTGTGTTGGGTTAATGGGAATATCTATGCATGCTGTTATAACTAATCCTGAATTGTGTTGACTATTAATAACCACATATGTCTTAAAACTGCAACACCACAGCACGTTTGGGAAGGCCAGTCCCAGTGGACCCACCTCTCAAACCTCATCTGGCCATGGCACCAGGCTCAAGCACATCTTGGACCCACTCTGATCCTCCTCGTCCACTGGTCAAGCAACACCTTTGGGTGGAACTATCTCAGGCAATGGGGCTTGCCCCCCCGGAAGCGTGCACAGACAGGAAACTGTCACCCATAGTCAGGTCCAGGGTTTGGTTCATAGCAAGCTCTGCACGGAGTTTGGAGATCTGCTATGCCAGCTTGAGGGCTGTGTGGTACATTTAGAGGGTCAGCCTGCCCCTTCTACCCAGCCCCCAGCACAGCCACCTTCAAGGCCGTGAAGGTGCAGTGGTGACTGCCCATGGGTAGGGACCTCAGTCCCACTATTTCTGTTTGAGGGCTCATGGGCTTCTAACTTCCAAACACCCTCCCCATACAAGGTGTTTCACCCCCCACATGTGTCATATACCACCCCTGTATGCTGTCTTGTCTGTCTTTCTACCCAACCTACTTCCCCAAATATACCTACTATCCTTCCCCAACATCCCATTCTCAACTTAAAAAAAAAGGCAATCCGTTCTAAAAAAAAAAATCTTGTGCCATATATAGCTGTCCATTTCACACATATGTCCACTGGACACATGTAATCTGGTATAATTGTTTCACAACATATTATTTTTTCCTCACCCCTCTATCAGGGGTTTGAGTGTCCAAATCTACCTCCAAATTCAGTTTATATGCACAGCTGTTGCTGTAGAAGAAATGGACAGCTATGGACTTTCTCTACACCCATACTGCACATCCCTAGCTACTTTCCCTATTGTCTTTCTTTCAGCGTGCCCCCTTTTTCACCACTTTCCTATCACCCCTTTTTATTTTCTTTTAAAAAAATTAGCACAGGGGTAAGTGAGAGTAAGCAGTTTTAAGCAGTAGTAAGTGGGTTTGAGCCTGTTTGGGCGATGCTAAGCAATGCCTATGCAGATTAAGCACCTTTATGGCTAACTGTCTGTAAGCATATTTAACCAGAAGTTAGCATTGTTTACCATTGTGCAAACCCATGCAAATCTGCTTATAACTGCTTAAAAGTGCTTTAGTCACTCTGTATCCAACAGCCCTTATACTGCCCAGCAAAAAAATAATTAGCCCTTGCAAGTTTTGAGCCCAGGACCCTGCACACCATAGCCATTGTGATTTGCCTCTACGCCATTTGAGCTGCACATAAATGTGATGTTTTCTCAAACATAACATGCAGCACAGTCATTCAACAGCAGTATGGAAAATGTATTTATATATGTATATGTATGTATGTGTATATATATATACACACACACACACACACACACACACACACACACACACACACACACACACACACACACACACACACACACACGAACACACACATATATATATATATATATATATATATATATATATATATATATATATATATATACACATCTAGATATATATACATCTATATATATATATATATATATGTATATATGTAGACATATATGCATGTGTATATATATATATATATATATATATATATATATATTATAAATATATACATATGTACACCGTATGTGTTTGTAAATAAGACTAACCAGAGCATAAGGCCTAGCATGGTTTTCTAGGGTGGTCATGATATAAGCCCTACTCCAAAAAATAAGCCCCAGTTAAGATTGTCAACAACACATGACAGACATGTTGAATTATAAAATAATATTATTGACACCTTTTGACTGAGGTTATCCTACTCTGCTCACCATTTTCTGACCATTCGGACACCCAACTTCTTCTCTTTGCAAAAAGTCATAAGATTCTTTTCCTGGGTGTCCTCCACGATTCTTATTGCAACCCTATTCCTCACTCACACATGACGGTTGAGATTCTCGGCACATAAACACTGGCAGGTGTACTTTGACTGGTCAAAGTACAAGACAACGAGCATAAAGCACACGCTCTTGATAACGAACATCTGTGGTTGTGTCTTCTTAACTGTTGCCATTTTGTGTTGCCACTCCGGTCTCATAAGTCTTCAATTAACCCCCCCACAGACAAGATGAGTTTAAAAAGAAAGAGCTATTCCGTCGAGTATAAGAAAGAAATTGTGTAGGACTCCTGGGGAAAGAATCTGAGAGCTCTCTGCAAAGAGAAGTTAGATCTCTGAATGGTCCAAAAATGGCATGCAGCATACGATAATCTCAGTCAACAGGCCGACGAGGGAAATGCTATGAAGTGCAAGTGTGGATCAGGTTGGCAACCATTATTTCCAGAGCTGGAAGTCTTCATCTGTGAATGGATTGCTAACAGGAGAGCAAAGGCTTTAGTTCTGCACAGGGCTGATATTCAAGCATTTCCCCTTGCAATGGCACCGCAGTTAGAAATATCCCCAGTAGAATTCAAAACATCACAACATTGGCTGGATGGCTTCCTTCAGCGATATGAACTGTCTCTAAGAAGATCAACAACACTGTTCAAGCTGGTAGATACTGAAGTTATAAAATGTGCACTTGCGTTCAAGTCCTTTGTTGATGGCATCTACTTTTCTAAATACCAACTCTCCAACATGATTGCTATGGATGAAACTGCAGTGTTTATGGGCAAAGGATCTCAAACAACAATTAATCAGAGGGGTAGCTCATCAATCTACATTCCCTCCATTGGTTACAAGAGTGCACGTGTTAGCTGTATTTTGGCAATTCGTCTAGATGGAAAGACAAACCCACTTCTAATCATTAGTAAGGGCCCCACCTATAATCATTAGTAAGGGCAAGAAAGATAAGACTGAATGTGTGTCATGCATTTACTTTCTTGAAATCAAAAAAGCCTGGTGCACACAAGCAGTTATATGGAAGTGGGTCGATGTAATGCTGCCACTTGTTTTGCAAGGTGGCGAAAGAGATCTGCTAGTCTAAGATTCAGCCAGCACTCACTGTGCTAAAGACATGAAGAAATTCCTTGCACGGAGAAGAATAGATCAAATAATGATTCCTGTAGGAATGACTGCCTATCTCCAGACTCTTGATATTGCAATAAACAAGCCATTCAAGGACCATTTGTGCATGGAACTCAATGGCTACATTGAAGATAGAATAGAGAGAAATCAGCATGGAAACTTTATGAAGCCTAGTCTGCAAGAGGTTGTGACTTGGGTGAAAAATTAATGGGATAAAATCACTGACAGCTGTGTTGCCAATGCACTACGAGCAGTCTACTTGGACAAGCAGTGCTCATTTAAGGAGACCTCTATTGCTATGCATAACAGATTGGGGCCAATGGTTCTACAGGAAATGCAGTCACAAGAAATTCTGGCCAGAATTCTGCGGTTGAAGACTTATGACAATGTTCCAGAAGAAGATGACATGACTTTATTTGAATAACTTTTCCATTATCAGGGAAACAGAATGGATTGCTTCTGCTTTCAGTTTTATTCCCCTCCTCCAATAGACATGTACTGAGATTTTTCTGTACTTTCTGTTAAGCATGAAATATTGCACTGTGAAAGCCAAAGTGTAGATATTCTGAAGTTGAAATGTTTGTTGCACTGTTTAAGTAGAAATCTCACACAACTGTTAACACATTACTTAGAACTGTTGTTCAATATAAATGTCAATTTGTGTACATGAATAAATGTCAATTTACGTACATAAATAAATGTTGATTTTTTGTACATGAATAAATGAATAAATGTAGATTGTTGTATGGGGGCTAAATAAGGCATCCCCTGATGAGCCCTAATGCGTATTTCGAGGAACTACGGTACATATATATATATATATATATATATATATATATATATATATTTATAGATATATATATATATATATATATATATATATATATATATATATATATATATATATATATATATATATATATATATATATATATATATATATATATGTGTGTGTGTGTGTGTGCATTGCATTGAAACATTGGAACTATATTTTGAACCTCTCACTGCAAAACATCTGACCAAATGCACTGTTGGGGGGGGGGTGAATGGGCCCAAATTTGGGATGTCTTGTAATTATTGCCATTTCCCTTTCCTACCCAGCTGAATGGATATGCCTTGCAACACAATAACCATCACTTGCAAGGCTTGATCCCAAGACCCTGTATAACACACCCACAACAAGTTAACAGTAAGCCATCTCAGCTGTAAGATGTCAGGATGACGTCTGTAACATATCATGCAGAATAGTCAGTCTACCATAGGGAATGTGCAATGTGGAAGCACTAAACATTTCAATGACACATATACACACATATATATATGTATATATATATATATATATATATATATATATATATATATATATATATATATACATATATATATACATACACACACACACACACACACACACACACACACACACATATATATATATATATATATATATATATATACTTATATATATGTATACACTCACATATAAAGATATTAGTACTTATAGATATGTATAAGAAGAGTATATATAGAGGGTGCACAGCATATCAAACAGCCATTATTCCTTCATTTGTCACCTTTTAAAATGGCCAGTGTTGGATTCATTTCTACAAATGAGAATTATTGCATGAAACATATGCTCACACACAATGCAAAGGACATGCCACCACACACAAGTTTGCATAGACAGTAATGTTTATTTGTGTACTATTTAATAGTTTATGCCATTTCTCATAGCAGTAGGTGTTTGAAAAACATAATAACTGATTAATGCAATTCTCAAACAAAACATTTGATACAGTAATGTGAAAAACATAGCATGTTTTCCTGTCCAGGCTAAGGCCTTCAAGTAGTACAACATTAAAAAAAAACACTTGCCTTGAAGATAAGAACCAATCAACACTTAATTACAGATGTGGCTCATCAGCCTCCAATTACCCTCTGTACTCATCCCCTAGGGGGAAAAGTATTAGTTATCACAATGTAAATGTATCTGTTACATAACACTGTCACTATCACACTGACAAACAGAACTGTGTGTAAGACAGTAAGCTGTAGCCCACCACTATTCCCATGGTTAAATGTATGAAAATGTGCAGCCATATACTTCAGTGTTTCTTAGCAGTGATATCTCTTTCATGTTGTAACAGGCTAGGTTAAAAGCATTTAATAATCCTACCCCATAAAATGTCTTACAAGGGTATATAACAGTGTTTTCCATACACTGACCTCCAGACTGTATAAGGTCACACATGTTTTGTCCAGCTGTAGCCCTCATATATATGGACCTACCAAACAATGTGTGTGGGAGTCCACAACATCATTGGAATGATAGCAGGAATGCCAGCACTAAATAATGATAGGCCAGTATCTAACAACCTCTAACTGCATGACATCTGGACAAAGCCTGGTATATATGTGGAGTATAGAGGCTGGAACACAGGGCCATATTTGCAATAGTGATGTTATACACTGTGAAAGTTGCTGGTGTTACAGGATTGGCTGCAACATACCTTTACTCAGGAATATGAATTCAGAAACACAAATGGATGTTGCCATGTACAGCTAGCAATCAATGGAGATAATGCCACTGATATTTCAGACACAAGACCTGTGTGGTGAACAGACAAAACATAACAGCCAATCCTCTGGCCATCATATGGATAGGCCCACAGTTGAGAGCTATGCAGACAGACTGCATTCCATGCAGAAATAGCATGTGCACGCAAACCCTGTAAAGCCAGCAGTATTCAAAGCATACAACAGTAATACTCATACTGTCCGTAGGTCTGGAACCTTATACAAACATATATTTGGCCTATGTGCTGTTGTAAGAAGTATTGCTACTTGCTGTCTGTAACACTGCTGCTCAGACACAGGAAAGATGTCTTCCATACAGGAAAGGTAAAGGGACAACTTCCACATGATGTAGTCATTTATAGTAGTAAGTTGCTGTGACATTGGCTATTGGAAGTGCTACACAGCTGGCTGCATGCAATTAGCAAGTGGGGATACACCAATTGGTTTAGATGCCATCACTTGATCATGAGCATCATCTACAAAAGCCATACTGCAACCTATTCAAACCAGCATGATCCCTGTAGTGGAGAGAGAGAAAGAGAGAGTGAGAGAGAGAGAGAGAGAGAGAGAGAGAGAGAGAAACAAACAAAAAAAACCCAGCAAAAACAGAAATAATAGTAAAAAAACAAAAATAATACTAAAAAGAAAAAAAACAAACAAACAAGGGAGACATCATGAAGTGCAACACAGAAAAGAGCATACTAACAAAACAGGTTTGTGAAACATGTCAGCATGTAATTGAATGTAGTACTTGGTTTGTAATAATGGGACATATGACTTTGAAAGCTTGATACGTGCCAGCAAGACTTGCTGTAAAGATGTCCAGCTGAACAACTGCTATGGACATAGCATCTTGCCCAGTGGGCAGTGGGCCATACCTGTCAACTGTGCGGATCTGCACAGAATGACAAGATGTAAGCCATCAAAGTGTTTGTTCTGTTCCTCCAAACATGTATATTAGTCTGGCAAATAGCTGAAGGTGGAAGTAATGAAGTCATGATAGACACATGAGTGTCAGACCCCACCACATTCAGAACAGTCATGATAATTTGAAATGTATCATGCACAAACTTCATAAGTTTGTAATAGGCCCATCTATGATCTGTCCCTATATATCCATTTCTAATGTTAGGCTGTGTCCACATGTGATGCTCTGTGCTGTAGCAAGGCAGAACAGTGCAGCAGTTGAGGAAGGAGGTTCAGAGTGTGGATATATATATATATATATATATATATATATATATATATATATATATATATATATACAGACACAGATCTATATATATATATATATATATAGAGAGAGAGAGAGAGAGAGAGAGAAGAAACCTGACAGTCCCAAAACCCCAGAAGAGCGAATTTTAAAATTGCCAACACTACACTAACCATACACCACACACACACACATACACACAGCTTCCCCCTAACACACAAACACTCATACCTACACTACATACAAGCCCTCCTGCACCCCTCATGTGGGGCCTGTGCCCTCCACACTCCCCCCTACTTAAATATACTAACTCCACTGTCACACTACATAGAAAAACACACAAAAACACCACCATACAAGCTAGATTCCCCTCGCATACACTGATCACAGTAACCAAACACACTAACACACACTAAAGCCCCTGACCAAAACCCTTAAACATAAATACTTACCTGAATTTCCAGCTATCCCTTCACACAGCACAACACCAGAAGCACTACTTCAAAATCTCCGTACTTCGGGATTTTGAAATTCATGCTTCTGGGGTTTTGAACTTTTGAGCTTTTGGCTTTATAATCTCGGGATTCTGAAATTCAGTATTTCAGAATTTCAGGATTTTATATATATATATATATATATATATATATATATATATATATATATATATATATATATATATACACATATATATATATATATATATATATATATATATATATATATATATATATATATATATATATATATATATATATATGTATATATATATATATATATATATATATATATATATATATATATATATATATATATATATTTATAGATATACATACATTTCCCCTACTGTTGAATTGACTGTGTTGCATGATATGATACCTGCAGCTCAGATGGCTTACTGGTAAATTGATGTGGCTATTGTGTGCAGGGTCCTGGGTTACACACTTGTAAGGGCTGATAATGTATTTGCTGTCCAGAACAAGGGCAGTTGGATACAGAGTGATTAGGGTACCCATAAGCAGTTGTAAGTGGGTGCAAAATGGACAGTTTTGTACGGTGTGACATTTGTGTGGGTAACAGATTACCCTTTTTGTGTTAAGGTTAAAGTGCGATGTTAGAGAAGGACAGTAGGTATATATGGGTAGGTAGGTTGGTTCGGAAGACAGACATGACAGACAAAACAGCATATAGCGGTGGTATATGACACATGTGGTGGGTAAACACCTTAGTTAGGGAGGGCTGTTTGGAAATTGGAAGCCCATGAGCCCTCAAATGGAAACAGTGGGACTGAAGTCCCCACCCATGGGCAGTCACCACTGCACCTTCATGGCCCTGAAGGTGGTTGTGCTGGGGACTGAGCAGGAGGGGCAGGCTGAACCTCTACGTGTGTCATGAGGGCCTCAAGGTGGTATAGCAGATCACACAATTCTCTGCAGAGCTCCCTATGCACCAGACCCTGGACCTGACTTCAGGTGACAAGATCCTGTCTGTGCACACTCCCGGGGGTGGAAACAGGCTGCATCCCCTAAGGTGGTTCCAGCTGAAGATAGTGCAGGACCAGCAGATGACTAGGTCCTGGGTTGGGTCCCAGATGTGCTGTGCCATCGTGCCATGCCCAGATGCAGTGGGAGAGGTAGTTCTGCTGGGAACAGCCTTCCCAAACTTGCTATTGTGTTTCAGTTTTAGAACATATGTGGGTAGTAATAGTCAACACAATCCAGGATTAGTTATAACAGCATGCATACATATTCCCAGTAACCCAAAACACCAGATTTGGAACAGTTGCATAGCAAACAGAACACATGCATATATGGAACTACAGTGGCCATTACAATTTCATGCAGGTTACATTGTTAGTAACAGGCCACCAGTGATAGTGTTTCAACATGGAACATGAATAGTAGCAGATTTCAATACGTGTTGCACAATAGGCTATATGTCCCAACAGTAGGTTTGGTATAAACATACCCATTGATGTGTGTGTGTTCATATTAGTTATGCCGATATGGCAGGGGGGAGAGAGAGATGTTAATTAACAACTATGATATCCTTGCAGTATGAGGTCCTCAGACCTTTTTACCTGTTAATGTCTTGCTGGTACCAAGTCAAGAGAGTGACTGCCGGCATTCACTCCACAAGAGAACAGCATTATCATCAATTTCATGGTGCATTACCATGGAACCCTCTTTGGGCATACAGTCCATGATCTGCAGGAGAGGACTGCCCTTTGGAATAAGCTCGTCCACAGGGTAAATGATGTCGACCTGCATAACCGCAGTTATGAGCAGGTGAGACATTGTTGCACTGACCTCATTTGCCATGGCCTTCAGTGTGCTGCTGCAGTTATGAGGGAGCAGCTAGCCACAGGTGGGGGTCATGCCATCTAGCCCCCACTGACACATGAAGGAGCTCCTTGCTAGCCTTGGGGCACTCATCCACCAGCAAAGTCAAGAACCGGAGGATAGCATTGTGGAGGTGGGTGCTACCCACACAATGGATGAGGAGCATGCAGGTAAGGCCCCAGGGCACATTAGTAAACCACTATTGTTTATCCATCTTCATCTGTAAAGTATCATCATGCATATGTCAGATAACATAGTCAGTTGCTGCAGTGTAGTAATGAACAGATGTGCATAATCTGTAGTATTGTGGGTTTGTACTGTTGATATACTGAAAAGCTGCTCCCACCCTGTACCAATGCCACAGGTGTGGCTACTGACATCATATCCCTCACACAACTATGTAGGTCCCTCTGATATACCGCTGGTGCAGCAGCCTGTAGCTGGTGAATATGGAGATCTTTTGTTCAGGTTTGCTAATACACCAGCCATGTTATGGCCATGGCATTTGCCATGCACATATTTAACATACCTACCCATAATGCATGCTGTACATGTTTACTTATTGTTGCTGTTGACTCCACTGCATTGCAGTTGTGACCATGGCGGCATATCTGAATGACATGTAAGAGTCCTGCAGTATAACTAACAACCTGTCAGTGCAAGATGTGTGGACAGAGATGAACATAATGGTGGGACACATAGCCTACAGTAGGGAAATGTCAGAAACATTACACTTATACAATGGCTACAACAGTGAGTGTATATGCCAGTATTACAATGGCAACTGTTACAGATCTACACAACGGCATATCACAATACCACAATCCACAGCATATACAATCTTTAATGTGATCCTAACATGAGTAATGGATGTGTAAGATGGAATCCTATGTTAGGACAACAAATATGGGGAATACATACCTTAACAAACAATGCAAGCATATGTGTGCACACAATCCAAATAACATATTGTGAAGGCAGCTTTTGAGGTACTGCAGCATTCACTTGTCTTGAGTATGCAACTTCCATCAAGTACTGGTCTTCAATGTCACACGAAGCAATGGTCTGCTGTCCAAGAAGTAAGTCCATGACATTTGCCCACTCACCTGAAACAGAGGCAGCCATGGCTTGCACACATCTTACAAACCATGGAATGGATCCCATATCCAAAAGGTAGCACTCAGGAGTGGGAGACATAACCTTACCTCACCATTGCATATACCATGGCAAGCAGTGCAGACAAGCATGTATGTGATGATGAAGTATGGGACACCATTAGTGTAGAAAATAAACATATGCCCATCCAAGGCAGATGACAACATATATTGCAAACTGGTCATGGAGGCTGCCCAGACACATGCAGCAACAGTGGGGACTTGCAGGAATGTCTAGCAAGTACTGCCTGTGCAGTACCTGTGTCAACAATTACCTGGACTCTGCATAGGTGTGGCCTATGGGTTAGGGTAATCAGATGGAAGAGTTGTTCCACAGGAGACATCATCCAGGGCTCCATACAGGTAGCATATGCATAACATCAAGTCTCCCAAAGGCATGTGTTGCAATGTGTAATGGTGTGCCAAGAACAAGGCTGAAACCTAAAGACAGTATAAATAAAGATACATGTGCTGCACAAGCAACACCTCACTCTGCCTCAGGACCACCATCCTTTTCTCTACCTTGCTGGTGCCAGTGTACACTCATAGGTTTGCTGTTCATTAGCAGGAACTAGGCTGGTAGACATGGTGTTCTGAATTTGGGACACTGCAAAATGACACTCATGTGTGACCCATAGTTGTCAAGCATCTGCAAAAAGGTTGAGGATGGGGAGGGGGAGGGGTGTCATCCTGAAACACAACAGTGAACTGAAGCATACATCTAAAGCTCACTAAGAATGGCTGCATCTGAACATGGTCAAGGTCATGCATTGTGCCAGACAAAACTCTGACTCCACAGCAATAGTGAAGGCACTGTGTGACCTCCAAGGGTTGTGCACACGAGCTGACCTTGCAATCTGGCAGAGTTGGGGGACATTTGAAGGGTGGAGTGACCAAATAATGGCAAGGGAAGATGTGCCATGCTAGTATACACCTTCCAGGAATAGTGACTGCTGTAGTTTACTTAGGTGCTGCAACAAACCATTATGTTATGGGTGTGCACACTTATGCAACCCACATATTGTATGCATCTCAATCAACATCTGCACAACTAACACATTTGTTTGATACTGCATTTGATTGCACGGGTCATATGTCACATACCAGGTGTTTGTAATGTTAACATATTCAGTATTGTGGCCCCATGACATATTAGGGAAGAGGGCGACATGTCAGTAAGGGTGTGTACACTCCTCATAGCCACAGTAAGCTTTGTAGGTTGTCAGTATAATTGGATTTTATTGCTCATACATGCACTGCTGATGATGAGATATGCAAATTGGACGTCAAGCATTCACTATTGACATCTGTCCTCTTATCAACCCAGGTATGTGTCAGACAAACACATAGGGGCTATGTGCAACATGGTAAATATAACTGCCACTCATATACACATTCAGCAATGGTGTGTATACTTGTGAGGTATGGTACACACTACATGGCAGGGTGTACATGGGTGCAGTGTGATCCAGGGGAAGGGGCATCACCTACTAACACAACTTATGCATCACAGAGATATATAATGTTGGTCACAGGGATTGAGCATAGCTGCAGTGCATGCTGTTGCGTGCCATATGTCATGCATGTTGACAGTAGGATAATGAGAGGTCTGTGTAATATCTTTGTGCCACATCACCTGTAAGTGTGTGTGTGTGTGTGTGTGTGTGTGTGTGTGTGTGTGTGTGTGTGTGTGTGTGTGTGTGTGTGCATGCAAGCATGTGTGTAGAGGTAAGCAATGATGTACAGGTCTTAAAGTATGTTTTCTGTTTTCCACTCATAGGTGGCAAGGTAGGTCAGGTTCCCTCTTGTAGGCAAACTGATGTTAGTGTCCATACAGACTTTGACAATGATGATAGGTATGGTGAGGACAGGCAGGGTTGTTAGGGGCTGAAGCTGTGCCATCAGTTGACATTCCATTGTTATCCACCCTATCCCCGTACACAGTCACATTGCCTATACATACCCCATCACCAGTGGCCATAGAAGAGGGACAGTTGGCAGGTGGTGGAATGGGACAGAACAGTGTGGGGACTATGGCAAGTGTGTCTCTTCACAGCAGTCATAGCCAGATGATCAGTGAGGTACCACACAGGCAGATGTACAGGGGTGCTTGTAGGAGGGTTGTTGCCCATCATGCCCCTGGCAGAAGTGCCACAGCAAGTTTCAACAGATGCATATTTCGGGCCATCATGGAGGCACAGGCACATATGCAATGTTATGCGAGACAGGGTCTGAAGCTCCAGAGGGCTACTCATTCTGCTGTTATTGACAACATCCATGATCTCACAGGTGCCCACCGTTATTTTGCAGAGGTCCTGGATAAAAGGTTGGGTGAGATGGTGGGAATCCTCCACCGTGCAATGTCCATGTTAGAGCATATGGTGAGAGTAGGGCAACAGCCACATGGACATAGGTCAGCAACAACAACAGGTGGAGGTCTACATGGACGTACAACAATTCAGAGCCGTTCCTGTAGTGGCAGTAACAGCACGGCAGGGGTGTGTGTTTCCCACACCACAACACAGCAGGCCATGTGCACATGGGCCTGGCTGGTTCCAACAGGGACCTGGATCCAGAGAACATTTGTCATCATCAGAGGAGAGTAGTATATCTGGCCTTGTACCTGGTAGTGCCCATGGAACCCCTGGCAGGCACAGTTTTCATATCATGGCCGGAGACGGTGAACTGCACACCCTGCCATGTACGGTCTGCAGCTGTCCAACAAACCCTTGTATAGGGCAGCCACACAGCTGAACTGTGTGCATACACACACACACACACACACACACACACACACACACACACACACACACACACACACACACATCAGCAACACAGCTAGGGCATCTCCATATCTACACACACCACATCTGCAGAGCCCAATTAATAATGAAACCCCCTAACACACACACACACACACATGATGTCAACCATACAGCTCAGCCTAAGTATCTGGGAAACCCACAACACACCCTGTGCACGTGATGATACCTGTGCCACATCCCTGTCATCCATACCATCGATGCAAGGACAGGCTAATATAGTTCTGATGCACAGGATGAATGTACTAAGGTGTAGCAATGTAATGCTGTGTAACATTTTTTCAGCAGGAAAGTTTAATGTTTACATGTCAGGATGTGTAGCTGTCCAGCCATGATGCATTATAGCTGTTATTAACACTGACCGATAGTGGTCTCCATAATGTATTCAGTTTGTGTTGTAGGTGTCTATGTGTCAGCAGGATGTTGGTCTACTGTTGTTTCCTACAAGGGGTATGGCACGGTGGTGACACATTGACTGTGTCATATCCTGGGTACAGCTGAACACAAGTAACAGGTCTGTATAAGAGTTACTACATGTGCCACATGATTGATAGGTCTGAGGGGTGTATACAGGTGAGTGCATGGTGGCTGATGTCAGCAGCCCATCTACAGTGGACAATGGTAAGTGTACTAGGTGGCATACTCCACACGTTTGTGTGTAACACACACACACACACACACACACACACACACACACACACACACACACACACACACACACACACACACACACACACACACACACACACAGGCTTTGGTGTTGATGTAATACAGAGAGAATACTGTACACATGGATGTACTTAATTTTTCAGTGAACCCATTTTAGCCTATGCAATTCCACCAAGACATAATAGGCAAAACATCACATCAGTAAATAATCAGTCTGCTACTTTAATGTCATTGATGATGTTACTGGCAGGGTACATGTCCCGTTATCAAATATAGTGCAATCCCGGCATTGGTAAACATAGGTGTGCTGATGTGTGTGGCACAGCCCTACACTTTGGAGGATGTGGGGTGATGCAGATCAACACATAGTGTGAATGACGACTACTTAACATGTTAACATACACTGTACAGTATTACAGCAGACTAAGCATGGGGATACACACAACAATAACCCCAATGAGGGTGGCTTCATCCACAACATCGACAGCCAACTATATATTCCAACTCCTGTATTGCTGTACAGCTATACAGTGGGAAAGAGGGCATTTACACATCTACTACTAGTTTTGATGGAATTAATTTCCATGACATGATTCCTTTGAAATGTTAGCATTTGCCAGTCAGTTCTCAGACAGATGACCTTCTGGGACATGTATATTCTGCAAACTGAAGTAGATCCCTTCACATACACACACACTTATTTGGCAACACTGAGAGTAGAACCCCCTACCTAGATAATTATTGCTACTAATGTGTTTGGCCTTAATTGCACACACCACACAGCTTTTAGGATGAGGTGTGTTGCAAGTCTCTTGTTAAATGAGGAACATCACCAAGTCTTGTACAGTATGATAAGCGGGCATGTACTGGGTGTTAATGGACAATACATAGTATGCTATACTGTCATATACACATTGACAAACACATAATAGTCATAGACACATCTGAGAGACCTGGGTTTATCAGTGCTAACTACCTTGTCAGTGAGTCAATTCTGTTATAGATAATTTTCACACAGCACATGCATCATTGGGCTGGATAGTGTACTCAGTTACCTGTATAGTTGATGGTGACAGTGTTCCTCATACAGTGGACCTTGGGACATGTACTGGGATACCATGGTGTAAAGACAGTATACCCATCACCCACAACCCACATTAGATGTTTTACTCACTGAAACCCATGATAATATTCTGACATACCCACAATCAAACATTGACTAGGACTGTAATACAACCCCTTGTCTATCTCATCAGTGTTACTACAGGGATATGCATTTATTGCACATGCCACAGGGATAGTAGGGTGATGCTTTGTCATGGATCTCCTAATGTCAGCAACATCACTATGCCTTATACTGTATGGCCAGGTGTATTGTGTTTGGAGAATGTGGCCTCCAAATGCTGTATCCTACAAATATACACACTTGCACACATACACACAATTGACAGGACTCAGAGGGTAACCCATGCCTATCTAGCCATTTGTACAACAGTGTTGTGCTGGTACTGCAAGCTCCAGGTAGCCCATAGGGTGAAGAGTGTAACAAGGTACATTTAATGTCCATTACAGCAGCAGCCATTTCTAACTATGGTAATGGGAGGTGTAGCATTTGAGAAGGTCCTCAGGGTATTATCAACTGCAGGTTTACAAACACACAGACACTGTTATTCTCAGCAATGCACACTGACACCATTGTCAGTACTGGGGTCTTTAGGTGCAGGTGTTCCTAAGTGTGTACCAGGATATTGTCCATAGAGAGATGAGAAGAGTAGGGGATGTGGGTAGAGTGGTATCATGCCACCTGACATTTGTCAGCAGGCCATCTATCAACTGATGCCACATGAGTGATCCCCAGGGTAACAGTTAAATGCAACATCCAATCATCTAGTTGTCTCTTGCAGAGGGCCAGTGAGGTGCTCCAACTGACATGTATGCAACATATATTACATAACATGGCCAGTGTCTGGGTTGGAGACCTGTACCCAAGCATGTTCTGTTGACTGTGGTACATACCTCTCAACCTGTTAACATCACAAATCTGGACAAAGGCCCATGAAAAATAGGCACAAATCTGTACTCTGATTAACATATAATCTGCATACATAATTATGTAACCATGCCCACTCCAATGGAATTGTGGGTTTCCACATTTCAAATGCAAACTGAAGAACAGACAATGAAAATATGGCCACAAAGTCCCCCTGCAGCCATTGCAATGTCCTGTTACTTGGCTATTTCACCCCATTTACCATAAACAAAGTAATGTGCATACTGCTTTACTTCTACAATGGTTATTTGGATTTCATTTAAAACTTGTTTTACATTTTGTAGCACAAAAAATAACAGTCATCTGCTAAACAAAGCAATACAGTCTCACAATTAAAATAGTATTAAAACTTCTCTATACTTGAACCTCGCATTCATTGAAACCCAAAAAAAACCCCGGGGGAAAAATTTTTTGGGGGGTTTTAAAACCCCCCCCAAAAAAAAAATTTTTTTTTTTTAAAATTTTTTTTAAAAAATACCAAAAACAAATTTTAAAATTTTTTTAAAAATTTTTAAAAAAAAAAAAAAAAAATTTAAAAAAAAAATTTTTAAAATTTTTAAAACCCAAAATTTAAAAACCCCTTCGAAAATTTTCAAAAAAAAAAACAAATAATTTTTAAAAAAAAAAACTTTTTTTTTTGGGAAAAAAACAGGAAAAAAAAATTTTTTTTGGGAAACCCCCCAAAAAAAAAAAAAGGGGCCCCCAAAAAAAAAAAAAAGAAAACCCCCCAAAAAAAAAATTCCCCCCAAACCCAAAAAACAACCAAAAAAACCCCCAAAAAAAAAAAAAAAACAAAAACAACCCCACCCCAAAAAAAAAAAAAAAACCCCCCCAAAAAAACCAAATTTTTAAAAAAAAAAAGGGGGCCTTAAAAGGGGGGGCCCCCAAAAAAAAAAGGTTTCCCCAAAAAGGAAAAAAACCGGGGAAAAAAAAAAAATTTTTTGGGGTTTTTTTAAAAACAAAAAAATTTTTTTTAAAAAAAAAAAAATTTTTTTTTTTATAAATAAATTTTAAAAAAAAAATTTTTTTTTTAAAAAAAAAAAACATTTTGGAAAATTTTTTAAAAACTTTTTTTTTTTAAAAAAAAAGAAAAAAATTTTAAAATTTGCCTTTTTTTTTTGGGGGGTTTTAAAAAAAAGGTTAAAAATTTTTAAAATAGGAAATTTTTTTTTCCCCCAAAAAAGGGGCCCCCCAAAAAAAATTTTTTTTAAAAAAAAAAACCCCCCAAAAAAAAAAAAAAATGCCAAACCCCCCCGGGGTTTTTAAAAAAAAAATTTTTTTTAAAAATTTTTTTTTTTTAAAAAAGGCCCGGCAAAAAAAAAAAAAAAACCCCAAAAAAAAAAAAAAAAAAACCCCCCAAAAAAAACCCCCCCGGGGGGGAAAAAAAACCCCCCCCCCTTTTTTAAAAAAAAAAAAAATTTTTTCCCCCCTTTTTTTTTTAAAAACGAAAGGGAAAAATTTTTTTTTGGGGGGAAAAAAAAAAAAAAAAAAAAATTGTGGGTTTTTCCCTTTAAAAAAAAAAAAATTTTGGGGGAAAAAAAAAAAAACCCAAAATTTTTTAAAAAAAACCCCCCCAAAAAATTTTAAAAAAGGTTTTTCCCCCCTTTTTTGGGGGCCCGGGCCCCCCGGGGGTTTTTGGGTTTTTTAAAAAAAAATTTTTCCCCGGGGGGCCCCCCGGGAAAAAAACCCCCGGGAAAAAAAAAATTTTTTTGGGGGGAAAAAAAAAAATGGGGCCCGGGCAAAAAGGGGGCCCCAAAGGGAAAAAAATTTTTTTAAAAAAAAAAAAACCCTTGGGAAAGTTTTTAAAACCCCCCCTCCAAAAATTTTTTAAAAAAAAAAAAAACCCCCCAAAAAATAAAATTTTTAAAAGGGGGAAAAAAAAAAAGGGGGGGGGGGGAAAAAAAAACCCGGAACCCCAATTTGGGAAAAAATTCCCCCTTTAAAAAAAAAAAAAAAAATTTTTTTTAAAAAAAAAAAAACAATTAAAAAAAAAGGTTTCCTTTCCCAAAAACCCTTTTTTTTTTTCCCCCCAATTAAACCCCCAAAAAAATTCCGGAAAAAATTTTTTTAAAAATTTAACAAAAAAAGGGGGGAAAAAATTTTTTAAAATTTTTTTGGTTAAATTTTTTAAAAAACCCAATTTGGGGGTTTTTTTAAAAAAAAAAAATTTTTTAAAAAAAAAAAAAAACCCCCCCTTTGAAAAAAAAAAGGGGGAAAAAAAAAACCCCCCGGTTTAACCCCGGAACCCCCCCCCTTTCCCTTAAAAAAAAGCATTTTTTTTTTTTTATTTTAAAAAAAAAATTTTTTTTTAAGGGAAAATTTTTAAATTTTGTTTTTTAAAAAAAAAATTTTAAAAAAAAAAAAAGTAAAACAGCAGAAAGTAAAGTGCATCCTGTCTGTGTTCTACCTGACCAGCAGAAAGGAAAGTAAATCCTGTGAAAGTAAAGTAAGCATGGTAGCTTAGTAAATAACCGCAGTCCTATTCAAGGATACGCGGCATGCTGATGGAGCTGAAGTCATCGCGCACATGATGATGTCACCTCCAAAAGAGCGAAAATTTAAAAAATAGATCCAAAAAATTGGAAATAATGGGGTGCCACTTGGGAATTGTGGCACCTCATTTTTGGGAAGCCCAAAACTCGCTAAAAACGGAGTTATTTGGGACGGTTGAGAGGTCTGCTGTGGTAGTCTAGTTGAGGTATCCATGGCATGTGGTGCATACAGGGTGGGGTTTCCTAGCTGGCATACATAACGCATCTGGGCAGACATGTCAGTGTCAGTCAAGCATAGATTGCCTGTGAGCAGCCCAGACAGAGAGCTGACATCTGCACATCTGTACAGAGGACAGACAGAAATCAGCTAGACAACAGGCTATGCATTAGGATTAATGTTTTGACAGACATCTGACACTGATAGGTATGTCATTACTACATGACAGCAGCCCTCAATGAAGTGTCCTATACACATAATAGTCTACAATTAATATCCACATATCAGATCAATATCCAGTAGCAAGTACTTAATAACACACAGCTCACACACCAAGAACATGATAGTCAGTACTCAGAGTCCAGCTTTGCATGCAGGGGTGTATGGTTCCAATACTACAATCTGCAATCTACTCCTAATTGGGAAAGCAATATTAACAGTAATAACGTAATGATACAATACACGCAAGTGTGACTGCATATGTGTGACTGCATATAACCTGGGATACTACCCATGTATGAAACACATACAAAAGGAAAAGATTGCTGTACTAGCCATATATACTCAAGTGTTCCCAGACAGTTTACTCACACCCCTTGCTACTATGATGACAGCACATAAAAGCATGTTATGTCCATGGAATTCAATACACTTACTAAAGATGTCAGACTGGAATGTAATCACTGGTTACCAGGGCTGTGCGAAGCTTAGCAGGTGTAAGCATTAATTAAATGCTACTCACATTTGCGCACTGGTAAGCAAAGCCTACACAGTGTAAGTGGCTTTTTGTTTAAATGTATGTTAGCAGTGCTTACCGTCTGGCAAACCCACGCAAACCCGCTTAAAGCTGCTTAAAACTGCCTTAACCACTCTGTATCCAACAGTCCTTGTTCTGCCTAGCAACAAAATAAACAGCCATTGCAGGTCTTGAACCCAGGACCCTGTACACTATAATCACAGCAGTTAATCACTAAGCCAGAGCAGCTATGAAGGTGGTTGTTGTTTTTTACAATATACCTATCAGTACACAATACTGCTTTGACATCTACAATTGTGTAGTACTTGTTAGTGATATTAGTGTTGAATCAAGTATGTTATATCTAAACATACACATAGATAAATATGGTGTGCTACATCTGAGAAGGTATACAACAATCATGTCTACACATAACAGGGATATATATATATATATATATATATATATATATATATATATATATATATATATATATATATATATATATATATATATATATATATATATATATATATATATATATATATATATACACATATGTTGATATATGTTTACATGTACATCCACATATATATTTATATGCATATTTATATATATCTGTATATTGATTTTTATATATATATATATATATATATATATATATATATATATATATATATATATATATATACATACATACAAAGGTATGTGAAACCCAGAGCTGTTGGACATATTCCACTTAAAGAAATCCCAGTCCCTCTGAGCTACACACTCTAGGGACCTAAACCTTGTCACTACAATAAACAGAACATGCTGGAGAGATAGATTCCTGTCCCAGAGACTTCTCATACTCTGGAACAAACTACGTATATATAGCAAACAAAGCTCCTAATTAGCACTCATCAAGAAAAATCTCGATGATTGGATGGGATATAGGAAATTCACCCTGGGGATCACTTCTGTGGCTCTGCTCAACAAGGGCACAGAAAAATAATTTCCTTGGCTGGCAAAAGCAAGGGTACCTTTTTGGCTAGGCTTATATAAGCACTAGGGCCAATAGCCTAGTACCTACCAATGAACACACACACATATATATATATATATATATATATATATATATATATATATATATATATATATATAAAACATATGCCTATAACATTGTACTGGAGTCATACCTCAGCACTAATAGTCACAACCTCTTAGTGCAAGGGGATGTCATGTAAGTATTGCAAGTATAGATGTGGAATGTTGCTACAGTAACATGGGTTGTGTTAACAGACATGTTGTGTGGGAAGTCAGTTCTGATACTGACATGCACACCATTGGTTACTGACAGACATCATAAGATCATCATAGTGAAGTACCACACAAATCACAGTAATGATCCTGTGGAATACAGCAGAGATACGACCAATAAATGTGAACAGTCTGAGACAATCTGGTCAGTGCAGAGATATTCACAGAACTCCTTAGTGCAAGATGTGCGGACCAAGCCTGACAAAGTGGATGCTTACAGTCATGTAAATGGGGATATCACAAAATTTTTGGAATAGATAAGCTCACACAGTTGATGCATTCACACACTCCTGTCTGTCCTGACACATATCAACCAGAGGAGCAGAGGTCCCAAGCCCACATACTTCACACTACTTAGTGACATACATCTTTACACCATCCCACTGCTTTTTCAGATATACACAACAGTTGTGGTGGCCAGGCAACAGTTCATCTGACAAATATCTGGACATAACATCACACTAGGCAAATACACTGAGCTGCTAAGCATGTCACAAAGCACTGAGCAAACTACAGGCAGACTGCCACAACACTGACCCAAGTTTCCTATGGGGGAATACTCATGTAATTGCAAATATAGCAGGCACTGCAGGCATGTAAAAGCATGGAGTAACAGACACCAGTGTGAAAGTGCATACCCACAACCAATCTTAACACAGTCACAGTCACATTACGGTAAACCTAAGTAATATTACAGTATATGTACTGTGTGAACAACACCACCCTTATATGAGCCACTAACACAGTAACCCTACATATACTGTGCCAATACACAGTATAGTCTGATGCCTGACTGTGGTATGGGACATGTGTCAGTCTTGCTCTACAAACATGTACACTGATAGGGTACCATAAGCAGGAGCTGCATGCAACATCAGATAGAACAGGACCAGGAACAATGACTTTTACCACTGTCTGTACACAGGCCAAGTAACATATTCATGATACCCACTCTGTCAACAATCACCATAAGTACACAGACCTCACTACTGTGCACACTACAACAGAATGTCCAGGTTTTGTCCTCAAATATGAAGCCTACTATATATAACATGTCTAGAACTCTGATATCTTACTGGCTTGTTACCAGGTATGATGTCAGTAAATAACACTGTACTGTACCTACACACCTGTTACTGCATGACATATGGACAAAGGGTGACAGAAGGGGGACAGAGGCACAAACACAGCACCAATATTGACATATTACTGTGATAATCTGAGAAATTTCCTGGTGTAACAGGGTTTGTTGTGACATATCTCTTATGAGGGATATGAAGCCAGTAACTCACATGGATGTCATCATGTACTGACTGCAATCATCAGAGTATGCCACTGCATTTCTAATGACAGGAAATGTGTGAATAATACAACACATGTAAGAAACCAAACTCTGGACAGTCTGCAGATAGCCCTACAGGTGAGAGTTTCATCAACCACATAACAGTGTCATGCCAGATGTTAAATCATGTAGAACAGCCATTTCCACACAAACCCTATAAAACCAACATTACTTCAAATGTAGAACAGCAACATTTACATTCTGTCCCCATGTCTGGAACATCTCTCCTCCTGTTTGTTGGACTGTCTCCACTGTATATGTTGTAAGAGGTATTTCCAACTAACCTCTGTGATGCTGTTTGTCAAACACCCACATGAAGTCCTGCTCACAGTGAAGGAAAAGGGCCAACACCCACATGAAGTGCTTAGTTATAGGAGTGTGTTTCCATGCAATTGGCTATAGGAATGATACCACAGCTGTTCCACATTCAATTAGCAAGTGGGGGACTGCAATTTGCACAGGCCATCAGCTGATCATTTGCATTCCTTACAAAACTCAAGCAGCTGCCTGTGCAAAACAGATGTACTTTTCCACGTGCACCAGAGAGGGAGAGAGAGAGAGAGAGAGAGAGAGAGAAAGAGAGACAGAGACAAAGTAAGAAAGGAAGGGTGCAAGAGAGCAAGAGCCAAGTGTGTTTGTGTATGATCCATGGGTGGAGAGTTGTATTTGGGTATTATAACAGTTACATATATTGTTTACGTATCCATACTGTCACAAATTAATTGCACATGGCTGTACACATTTATAGCTGAGGATTGTCTACAGCAACCTCTACAGTGTTTGAAAACTGTTGGCCTTGTAATGTGGACACTGGGACATATAGGTCCATAATAAATATAATGATGTAACAAAACACATATTACAACGGAGCCTGTCAGTACACACTCACCCCAACAGGATACTGATGACACATGCAGAAACACACACTTACCAGTATTGAGTTTCAAACCCCTACCTGAGTATGTATTGCTATTACAGTGTTAGGCACTTATTGAAAGTACCAAAGAGCTTACATGTTGAAGAGTTTTCCAAAGGTATCTTTGAGGGTGAGTGACATCAGCAACAGTGCTAAAGAAGGGATAAGGGAAGTGTAGTACATGTGAATGACCACAACAGCAGGTATCAATGGACACACACACACATGCTCTGTCAGGAAACACACACATCATCACAATTGGCAGGATCAAGATTAGAACCCCTACCTAACTAGTGTGCTACACTACACTATTACACAGTTATCACAAGCACCACATACACTATAGGGCCAAGGGATACCAAAAGCAATTGTCCACAGTGATTGGCATTGGTACATCATGTGATTTTGGCCTATTGGATGTGTGGTGGGTGGGACAGGACTCATTATGTCAATCTCTTTGTCACGGTCAGCCTCTCTCTTCCCCATATCTCTGTCTGTCTATGTATGACCTATTATAGTGTGTTGGCCTTGGATATGTGGGGGTATTCCTATCCAATATATGTGTAAAGCATGCATGGTGTGCAATGTGGTGTGTGTGCACAGATATCTGTGACTGACAGATATGTATAGTCCACTGATGTGGTGAGACATAGGCTTCATGTCTCTAAGTGCTGGAGCATGCTCAGTATGCCCTTCTGTATTTTGTTGTCAGACATGGGCTTCATTTCTCTAAGTGTAGGAGCATGCCCAATATAACCTTCTGTATTGAGTATGTGAATCCATTCCAAGTAGGTTGTACTCCAGTGCAGGATTCTGTGTTCTATACCTACAGCTAGCAACCTGTTTCTGCAGGATATCTGTAGATATGTTAACAATATAAAGTCACAACGGGCGACAGATAGTGGGGTACTGTAATTACTGCTGTCTGTGCTGCTTGTGTTACATGGTTGGTGTTGGCAGAGATATTCAGACATGTACCGTTTTACACTGTGATGTATTATGTCATCTACTACCAACAAATAAACTTATTTGCTCACAGTTGTTTCTTCAGAAATGCAAGATGAATGAAGCTGTGTCCAGTATTGTGGACTGCAGCCTACATATTCTTGCACACTCATGCTATTCTGGAGTGGTAGCTGTAGACACTTGCTGATGGATCTGTGTAAATGGTCCAGCACCTTGGTACTGTGATGGCTGAGGATCCTCTGCTTGTACATCTATTGACATAACAGAATGGCCATATCCTGCTGTTGCCATACCTCTCAGCTGTACAGATTCACCCAGGTTACCCACAATCAGGACTCATATATCTGGTCAGTTCTCCTTCACATTGTGGTTGACGAGTGAGTTTGTAACCACCCATGACTGGATTTGCAGGCAGGGGTAGTATGGGCACACATCAGCATTTCGGACTTCACACACTCCATGGGGCCCATGCTTCTACACCCCCCACTCTGTTATTCTATCCTCTTCCTAACATTATGCGAGGGATATCTGCAAAGTATCCCTATAGTTGTCCCTGCTTCCCAGCATTTTTAGGGATTGGTCCACAGTTCATGCAATAGGACATGGTTGGCATGCTACTGGGATTTGTCGACATGGCCTTGCATTTCTGTTCTGTGGACTGTGTTATGTTGTAATTTGAGTCCCCATGAGATATACATTGACAGTACGGGTGAGGCACAGGCCTTTGACAGAGGATTGTAGGGCATTTGGTAGTGATGCAGGCCATCTGTAGCAGGGCAGTGCATTCTGTCACTCCTACAGTCCCAGGCTGCGAGCCACTAGATTCCCCTGGGGTGACAGGGTAAGTGTACAAGGTGTTAATGGCAAAAGTTCCTGTCCATATTAATCCATTCGTCTGGATGCTGGCAGGGTGCGTCTTACAGCTAGGTAGGACACACCTGCATTCTGTGGGTATTCCCATACAGAAGTGGAGATCATGCTGTACTCATTCCCAACAGCAGGGATATGACCTGTGATAAACCTGTGGATAATGGTGGGGTGAGCTGAGAGCATGTGTGATATGGGGGCTTCCTGCAGCTGATTCACAGATATACATGGGACATTCCCCTTATGCTGCCTTGTGCTGGGACACAGGCATTCTCTCATTACTTCATAACTGTGCCTTTTGTGGTCAGCCAGTGATTGGCCAGAATATATCAGTACTCCATACTACACAGACAACTAATGTGCTGCTAACCTGTATGTACAATTTCAAAGGTGTGTGCAGTTGAAAGTTACATTTTCTGTACTCTGTCTAGGGTACTTCTATCTGTGTACTGTGTTAATGTTTGGGCCCACATTCATGGCATGTCCATCTTTCAGATGGTGACAGATATTGACATCTGAACAATGCATATGGATGACTGCTGTATTGGGTCTTGCTGGGATGCATTGTGGTTGGCACTGCAGTTGTCAGAACATGGCCCTCTCATAGACAGTAGTGGCCATAGGCCACCGGGACACAACCCTCCATGGCTACATGCTGACCACTTCCAAACAGTGTACAACACGCAGCACCCTAACACACAGAGCCCTACATATTGTACACATCCAACAATCTATCCTGTAAATTGGGCCAGCTCAGGTAATCTGTGCTCCACTGTTATTAACCCCACTCGTACATGTTACTGCATTTCTACATAGGATTGTGGGGTGCCCACCTGACAACTGTAAACATTTGCTACAACTGTACTGGTATATCCAGTACTCTGTTGGCTTCCATTTTGTTTTGTATGTTGCCCTATCATGCAGACTAGAGGCATATCAGTAGAGTACAGATCTTAGGTTTTATTGACCTACATTTCAGCTTCAGACTTCATAGCCTGCAGTACTAACATACAACTGCCTGACCTGTTGTAGTCTGTCTGTGTAGGTCTGGAGGGGGGCTATTTTCCTAATTGGGGGGCTATAGCACAGCCTTTCTTTATGGTCATCTATACCTGTTCTTCTGGCAGAGGCTGTTGTTGAGTATGTGAACCTCACTGACATGCATGTGTGTGTCCTATGGACACACATTTGGGCCACCACATATACTGCAGTGGGATTTTGTCACCTTGCTAGCACTGTCTACTTTGTTGACACCAGTATTTGTTATGTATTTCATGCTGCCCATATAGGTGTCCACTATCTGCTGCCATCCCATTCAACCACCCTATTCCCTTGCATGCTCACATCCATACCATAGCTACAACTAGCAGAACATACTACTCCATTCAGCCATTGATTGAAAGAATGAGTTATGTGTGGCTGTGCCAGTATTAAGGATGGCTGACTATGTCAGATGCGCATAGTACACTCCTTATACATTGTAAAGCACAGGTAGTGTCATGTTTGGCATCTCTTTTACTTTATGTGTGAGTCAGAGAGTGGTGTCATTCCCTGGGTTCCTACTGTGTAAGTGTATGTGCTATGCATTGCCTCTTTGCCAAAGCCGGGGCATACTGGGCATGCCTCCTTCTGCCTACAGGGGCAGGCTGAGGTTGTTCTTCCTCCGAGACACTCTGTGCCTGTGCTGACTTTGGCAATGTTGCGGGGGTTGTGTAGCCCTCCCCATGCTGTTCCTACTGCAGCTGTTTCTGCAGGATCATATTGTGCAACATGGCACATACAATGAATATTTCTGTACATGTAGCTGGAGAGTACTGCCCGGCTCCACCGGATATGTACAGGCACTGGAACCATGACTTCAGCATCCCAAATACATGCTCTATTATGATTCTAGTTTGTGCCTGTGCCTCATTATGGAGTTCTTGTTCGGGTGTGTGTGCATTTCAGATTGGTGTCATCGGCCATGGCTCCGGTGTGTAACCAGCATCCCCCACTAGGTGGCCATATGGGATGTCCTCATTGGTAAATCTCTGGTACAGCTTTGTCATATGCCAGATGTGGGAATTGTGATAGCTTCCATGGCTGCCAGCATACGCATTCATTATAATGCCCTGGGCATCACACACAACCTGGCAGTTGAAGGAGAGGAAGCACTTGTGGTTTATGTAGACCCTACCCCACTCACCAGGTGGTGCTTTGATGTGTATGTGCATGCAGTCTACAGCACCCACTACCTCAGAGTAATCTGCTATTTGGTGGAAGAGACACATATTACTGGTCAACGCCTCATGGGTGCTGAGGAAATATATGTGCTCACTGGCATGTGCTGACATGGCATCCAGGAACTGGTGGAGTACCCTGGATGCTGATCCCTGTGAGATCCCCATGATATCCCAAGTTGGCCTTTAGAATGTACCTGTGACTAGTATTCATAAGCCTACACATACCTTGGTATCCACTTTGATGGGTTCCCCTCTGTTGGTTCTGTGTGTGAGGCATGGCCGGCACAGCTCAACAATTTGCTGTAGGATGTCCCTTTCCACCCTATAGCACTCAACTATCTCCAGCTCATGTAGCCCCTTGTAGGTTACCATGGGTCTGTACACTGCTCTCCTTTTCCTCACTGTGGGTTGGTCGTCAGCATTCTCATCCTCACCACCCTCAGCCTCTTCCACATATTAATGTATGAGAGTGACAGAAGCCCCTATCATTTTGTTAGTTTTGCTGATAAAATTTCCCCATCTGTGTTGTAGGGTTTGTGGGAAAAAAAAGAGTGAAAGGTGTTTGCATAGTTTATAGCAGTGTGCTGGGCTTTTGCCTGTGTAATTGGCTGATTCTGATACATTTCACCTGCCAGCTATGCTAGTTCTCCTTGATTGCCTTCATACTGCTGTTTTCCCTTCCCATTGCCTTTCTGTTTAAACCCCGAGGTGCGCTGGGCATACCCAGTGCTCAGATGTGAACAGAGCTGCTGCTTCCTGTTTTAGTTTTTTGTTTAAAACTTGGTGAGTGGCACACACACCTATTTAGGGAATGTAAACAGTGCCAAGCAGCCTCAGACACACCCCCTTCCTAAGCTGTGCTTAGCTAAGGGCAAACACGGGCCACAAAACTCCAATAAGCTTACAGCATGCATGACACTCCCCCTTATGAAGTCAGCTACCTCTAAGGCTTGCACCATGGTGTTGCTGCACTTACATGGTTGGGTGTTAGCTAACACTGAGGGGAAATCTGTGATTCAGTATCAATCCCCTCATTTGCATAAAACTGACTGCTAATGCATGGTCACAAAACTGACACTCAACCTTCCCCCTTAGCAACCACTATTCAATGGTATTGTTGTCTTCTGCATGCCATTGACTATTATGGCAGAATGCTGATTTTGGTTTAAAAGCTTATTTCCAGCTTTTATTTTTTATTTTCAGGCAGATCACATTTGCGCACCACTGCCATACACTTAACCAGCTGAAATCAGCCAAAAAAAAAAAAATAAAAGTTATTTTTTAGAATTTTGAAACTATTTATCATGCAAATGGCCATATATGTGGCCATTGCCATGCCTACTACATTGAATGCATGCTTTCTTTGGAGCTGTCATGCCTCTGTTTTGTAATTTGCAGAAATGTATTCGGTTAGTAACCTAATACATTTCTGCTTACACTTTTCCTGCACAGACGCCTCTATGCTTCCTGGATATCTAATTCACCTCATTTGCATGGTTTTTACCTGCAAATGGGGTAATTAGCATACAGACACTGTGTCCATGCAGGGATAGTGTTGGAGGGTTCGTGTACGTCCCAGGAGCTCATTCCTGGATTGCTCATCGGTCATATTGCGTGCAGCAGCTCTTGCACTATTACTGCACACCATGCAGAGCTTGCTGAATCCTGGGGAATAACTTTTATTAGGGCTGATTTCAGCAGTTTAAGCATAGGGCAGTGGTGCGCAAATGGGATCAGCCCGAAAATAAGCATTTAAACCCAAATCAGCATTTTGCCATAACAGTCAATGGCATGCATAAGACAATACCAGGGAATAGTGGTTTCTAAGGAGGAAGGCTCAGTGTGAGTGTGGTAACTAGGAATTAGCATTCTGTTTTATGCAACTGAGGGGACTGATAATGAATCACAGATTTCCTCTCAATGTTAGCTTGCACCTGACCATGTAGGTGCAGCAACACCATTGTATAAGTATAAGAGGTAGATGACCTCATAAGGGGGAGTGCCATGCATGCTGTAAGCTTACTGGAGCTATGTGGCCTGTGTTTGCCCTTAGCTAAGCACAGCTAAGGAAGGGGTTGTGTCTGAGGCTGCCTAGCAGTGTTTACATTGCCTAAATGGACGTGCATGCTGTGCATCAGGTTTTAAACAAAAACAAAAAAAAAACAGGAAATTGCAGCTCTGTTCACATCTGAGCACTGGGTATGTGTGCCGCACCTCAGTGTTTAAACGGGAAGGCAATGGGAAGGGAAAACAGCAGTAGGAAGGTAATCAATGTGAGCTAGCATAGCTGGCAGGTGAAATGTATCAGAATCAGCCAGTTACACATTGAACTGCCTAGCACACTACTATACACTATGCAAACTCCTTCCAGTCTGGTGTTTCCCACAAACTCTACACCACTGGTGTACACAGATGAGGAAATTTTACCTGACAAAACTAACAAAATGTTAGAGGCTGCTGTTGCTCTCATACATCAATACATGCAAGAGGCTGAGGGTGGTGAGGATGTGAATGCTAATGACCAACCCACAATGAGGAAAAGGAGAAGAGTGTATAGACCCAGGGTCACCTTCCAGGGGCTACATGAGCTGGAGATACTGGAGTGTTATAGGATGGACGGGGACATTCTACATGAAATTGTTGAGCTGTACCAGCCATGCCTCATGCACAGAACCAACAGAGGGGAACCCATTCTAGTGGATACCAAGGTATGTGTAGGCTTAAGAATACTAGCCACAGGTACCTTCCAAAGGGCAACTGGGGATATCATGGGGATCTCATAGGCAACAGCATCCAGGGTACTCCACCAGTTCCTGGATGCCATGTCAGCACATGCCGGTGAGCACATATATTTCCTCAACACCCATGTGGAGTTGACCAGTAATATGTATCTCTTCCACCAAATAGAAGAATACCCTGAGGTAGTGGGTGCTATAGACTGCACGCACATACACATCAAAGCCCCACCCGGCAAGTGGGGTAGGGTCTCCATAAACCACAAGGGCTTCCCCTCCATCAACTGCCAGGTCATGTGCAATGCTCAGGGCATTATCTTGAATGTGTGTGCTGGCAACCCTCGAAGTTTTCACAACTCCCACATCTGGCATACAACACAGCTGTAGCAGTCAATTGCCAGTGGGGACATCCCATATGGCCACATAGTGGGGGATGCTGGTTATGCACTGGAGCCATCGCTGATGACACCCATCAGAAATGCACACACACACCTGAACAAGAACTCCATAATGAGGCACACGCACAAACCAGAATCATAATAGAGCGTGTGTTTGGGATGCTCAAGTCATGGTTCTGCTGCTTGGATATATGTGGTGAAGCCTTGCAGTACTCTCCAGCTGCATGTACACAAATGTTCATAGTATGTGCCATGCTACACAATATGACCCTGCAGAAACAGCTGCAGCAGGAACAGCACAAGGCAGGGCCACACAGCCCTCCACCATTGCCAAGGCCATCACAGGCACAGAGGGACTCAGAGGAGGAACAACCTCAGCCTGCTCATGTAGGCAGAAGGAGGTGTGCCCAGTATGCCCAGGCTTTGGCAAAGAAGTAACGCATAGCACATACATTGACACAGTAGGGAGCCAGGGAAGAACACCTCTCTCTGACTCGCACATACAGTAAAAGGGATGCCAAACATGACACTACCTGTGTTGTCCCATTTATAGGGCATGTACTATCTACATCTGACATAGTCAGCTCTCCAGCACCATCCTCAATACTGGCACAGCCACAAGTTAAGTCACTCTTCTTATCAGTTGCTGAATGGAGTAGTATGTTCTGATAGTTGTATCTATGGTATGGACTTGAGCATGCAAGAGAATCAAGTGGCTGATTGGGATGGCAGCAGATAATGGACACCTATATGGGCAGCATGAAATCCCTAACAAATACTGGTGTCAACAAACTAGGCAGCACTAGAGAAGGTGACAAATCCCAGTACATGTGGTGGCCCAAATGTGTGTCCATAGGACACACACATGCATATCAGTGAGGCACACATACCCAACACCAGCCTCAGCCAGCAGGACAGGTGTAGATAAATATAAAGAAAGGCTGAGCTAAGGCCTCCAATTGATGGCAGTGGTTAACAGCACCCCCTCGAGACCTACATAGACAGACAACAACAGGTCTGGCAGTTGTATGTTATTTCTGAGGGTTAAGAAGTCTGAAACTGAAATGCAGGCCAATAGAACATAAGATCTGTACTCTACTGATATGCTTCCAGTCTGCATGATAGGTCACAATACAAAATGAAATAGAAGCAAATAGAGTAGCTGAAATACCAGTACGGTCATAGCAAAC
>NC_056725.1:1066868309-1066985809 GCF_019279795.1 Protopterus annectens | reverse complement strand
CAGGGTATTGTCCCCTTGTTAAATCTGTATAGCTCTTAATTTCTACCAAAGTATTTATAGCAGAGAAGTTGCTTAAGATTCTTCTCTTTCTTATATACAAAATAAGGCCTTTCTCCTACTATTTTCCTAACATTAACATCAGAATAAGAACAGTTAATTTCTTTTAATTATGGACTGAATCTGTCTAGAATGTCTGTTGAACTTCATCATATATCCTAGTTTATTTTTATCCATTTTCTGTCACAGAGCTATTATTCTGGGAATTATTGCCTTCTCTAAGTAAATATGGTTTGGCGATACTAGGCCTTTCAGATCTAACATATTCTGCATTCTTAGTTAATAGACCTCTATTATAGCCTCTTGTCAAAAAGTTCTGTGTCATAGTATTAATTTTAGCTGCAAACCCCTCTTCAGTAGTATTTAGCCTACTGGCTCTCAAGAATTGACTTTTCATTACACCTTTATAAATGTGGGTGGGGTGCATACTGGAGTTATGTACGTACCTAGTTGCTTGTACTTCTTTCCTATATATAGATGTGTGAATTCTACCATCAGTATTCATCAGTTTAGCATCAAAAAGGTGATTTCCTCTACTGAACAAGACATTTCAAACTTAAGGAAGCTTGTGCTATTTTGTAGATGTTCAACAAATAGCTCCAATGCCTCCCTACTACCTCTCCACAACAATGCTATGTCATCTCCAAAGCATTTGTAATGCATTAAAGCACTATTGTGGTATTCATTTTTATTAGAATCAAAAGTAGTATATTCTTCCCATCTAGCCGACACTATGTTAGCATAGCTGTTGGCTACAGGTGTGCCCATAGTTACTCCTGAAATCTGATGATACACATCATCCCCAAACATAAAAACATTATCTTGCAAAACAATCTGCAGTAGAGAGCATAGCAGTGAGATTTTGTTTGCTGTAAAAGTATGGTGCTTAACTAGAAATTCTCTAAAATATTCAATGTCTGTATTGTTTGGAATGACTGTAAATAAGGACTTAATATCCATAGTTACAGACTGTACATTTGTCATATTTATATCCAAAAACCTTCTCAGTGACTCTAAATATTCACCAGTGTCCTTTATATAGGACATACTATGTTTCAATAAAGGTTTAAGTTGCTGGTCTAAATATTTTGAGATTACTGTAGTAGCCCATTGCTTTCCTGAGACTATGGGTTTCATTGGGGGGTGAAGCAAGTTCTTATGAAGCTTGGGCAACCCATATATGATAGGGCAAACAGGATGTTCTATATAAAAATAATTATACTGTTCAGGAATAATCGCTAATTGCATCAAATAGTCATACAATTCAGTTTTAATCCTATAAATCATTCTATTCAGCTCAATAACATTTATAACCTTAAATGTTGCACTGTCATTTAAGAATTCATACATCAGTTCTTGATACTGTTGTACATTAAATATAACTGTTTTCCTACCTTTATCTGCTGGTTTCAGTATAATGTCAGTCATTTTAACTAAATCCATTAATAGTTTTCTTTCACTAACATTCAATTTGTGAAAACTGGCTGATTTTCCATTAAAAAACAGGCCATAAACATCATTCTCACATAACTGTAAAAAGGCTGCAACAGTCACTGTACTATTAGGCAAGAAAGTATTACTTCTTTTTAAGGCATTTTCAGCATTGGCATTATTGTTCCCTAATAACATTTTCAATTTTTAATTCCTAACAAACATTCTTAACTCTATAATGCTGTCATTTAATAAGCCATTAGCAGATGGAATAAAAGTTAAACCTTTGTCTAGTAATCTCAGTTCCATTTCAGAAAATTCAAAACCAGACAAGTTAACAACAGTATGTCCTGCTAAGTCTTTCTGCTTCTTGTTCTAGGGCCTACCTTCAGTCTTGCCCCAAAGTCTTTCCTTTGTGGTGTTCATCTTTGCCTGCTTCAGTCTCTCTCCCTCTGCTGCACCTATATTGGAAGCTGTAGGCTTATTTTCAGATTTGTTTCACCTATAATGTGCTTATGAGTTATGTTATGCGATTGGTTGGTGTTGTCTATTAATTCTGTAATTTTAATGTATTGATTCATTCTTGAAAAATAGTTTCAACTTGAAAGCTTGTTGTAATATACCCTGTTTTATATGGATGGTTGTGCTGTGCCTTTTGTTACTGGATTTAATTTCATGTTGGTTCACCAGTACGTTTAGCTGTTCCACACCTGTTTCTTGGACAAATGTCAGGTGGCATGATACCAGTGTACTCACATGCCCTACTCTTCTTATCTTTCCATGGACATTAGCCTGGTACACATCTAGGAACAACTGCACCTATGGACCTCTGTACTGACAAATGTGTCTGTGTGCATTACTGAGTATAGCAGTGATTGTGTGTTTGTAAACTTGTAGTTGAAAATATGCTGAGGGTCTTCCTAACCACTACACCCCCATTGCTATACTTAGAAAGGGCTACTGCTGTAATTCACATTAAATGTACCTTGTGACACTCTTCACTCTATGGGCTACCTGGAGCTTGCAGTACCAACATAACACTGTTCTATAAATGGGTAGATAGGCATGGGTTGCCCTCTGAATATGTGTGTGTGTATGTGTGTGCAGTTGTGTGTGAGTTTGCATATTTGTAGGAGACAGCATTCTGAAGCCACATTCTCCAAATACATTAAACCTTTCCATACATTATAAGGGATGGTGATGTTGCTGACATTAGGACAGCCATGATAAAACCCTCACCCTACTATCCCTGTGGTGTGTGCAATAAATGCATATCCCTGTAGTAGCAATAATTAGATAGACAAGGGTTTGTATTGCAGTCCTGGTAAATGTGTGGTCGTGGGTATGTCAGAGCATTATCATGGGTTTCAGTGAGTACAATATCCAATGTGGGGTTGGGGTGCTGGGTATACTGTCTTTACACCATGGTACCCCCAGTACATGCCCCACGGTCCACTGTATGAGGACCGCTGTCACCATCAGCCATACATGTAACTGATTACACTATCCAACTCAATAATGCATGTGCTGTGTGCAAAAACTCTGTAACAGAATGGACTCACTGACAAGGTAGTTAGCACTGCTAAACCCAGGTCTGTCAAATGTGCCTATGACTGTATGTGTTTGTCAATGTGTATATGACAGTATGTCATACTATGTATTGTTCATTAACACTCAGTACATCCCCCATTACCATACTGTAAAAGGCCTGGTGATGTTCTTCACTTAACAGGAAACTCGAGACACACCTCACCCTAAAAGCTCTGTGGTGTGTGCAATTAAGGCCAAACACATTAATAGCAATAAGTACCAAGGTAAGGGTTCCACTATCAGTGTTGCCAAGTAAGTGTGCATGTATATGAAGGAATCTACTTCAGTTTGCAGAAAATATATGTACAGGGAGATCATTTGTATGAGAACTAACTGGCAAAAGGTAACATTTCAAAACAATCATCTCGTGGAAATACATTCAATCAAAACTAGTAGTGGATGTGTAAATGCCCTCTTCCCCAATGTACAGTTGTACAGTGATACCGGAGTTGGTATATATACATGGGTGTGGTTGTTGTGGGCATCGCCACCCACATTAGGGTTATTGTTGTACGTATCCCCCTGCTTAGTGTGTCATTATACTGTACAGTTTATGTTAACAGGTTAAGTAGTAGTTAATCACACTATGTGTGTTTCTACGTCGCCCCACACCAGCACACCTATGTTTACCAACTCCAGGATTGCACTACATTGGGGAAGAGGACATATACCCTGCTAGTACCATTGTCAATGAAATTAAATTGGTAGACTGATTATTTACTGATGTGATGTTTTGGCAACTATGCCTTGGTGGAATTTCATAGGCCAAATAAGTTCACCGCAAAATGAAGTGCATCCATGTGAACAGTATTCTCTATGTATTGCATCAACACGATAGCCTCTGTGTGTTATTCACAAACATTTAGTGTGTGCCACCTTGTACTCTTACCATTGTCCACTGTAGAACAGCTGCTTACATCAGCCACCATGCACTTACCTGTATACACCCCTCAGACCTATCAGCCATGTGGCACATGCGGTAACTGTTATACAGACCTGTTACCTGTGTTCAGTGGTACCCAGGAAATGATGCAGTCAATGTGTCATGACAGTGCCATACCCCTTGTAAGAAAGGACAGCAGACTAACATCCTGCTGACACATAGATACCTAGAACACAAACAGAATACCTGATGGAGACCACAATCAGTCAGTGTTAATGACAACTATAATGCATAATGGCTGGACATCTGTGCACCCTGACATGTGGGCATTATTCATTCCATCTGAAAACATGTTAAACAGCATTACATTGCTAAACCTTAGTACATTTACCTTGTCCATCAGAAGCATATTAGCATGTCCCTGCATTGATGGCATGGATGACAGGGATGTGGCACAGGTATCATCATACGCACAGGGTGTGTTGTGGGTTTGCCAGAAGCCTGGGTTGAGCCATTTGGTTGACACCATGTGTGTGGGTTAGGGGGTTGTTTATTACATGGGCTGTGCAGACATGTTGTATGTAGGTATGGAGGTGCCCTAGCTGTGTTGGTGATGTGTGTGTGTATGTATGCACACATTTCTGCCATGTGGCTGCCCTATACAGGAGTTTGTTGGACAGCTGCAGACCGTACATGGCAGGGTGTACAGTTCACCACATCTGGCAGCAGTCTCTCATCATGTTTTTTTACCAGGAGTACTACCATGACCTTGGACTCCTGTATGCCCCAGCGCTGCGTCCTGATGCGCATGTCCTCACCAACACTTGCCATACTGCCTACAGTGGGAAGCTGCAACCAGTTATGAGCTGTATTCCAACCTGCGGTGTTTAAATATGGCCAATTTCCTCCCCTTTGCCGTGTTTAGACAGTTTTGAATATGCTGAGATAAGCTAAACTATGGGCAAACCTGCTTAGCTAATGTGGGCAGTGCTTAAAGGGGCAGGTTCAGCACTGCTTACCAATGGGAAAATCCACTTAGCTGGGCTACTCATTTCTCAGCAGTCATATTTACACAATGCTTATGCCTGGTAAGCAGAGCTGTGCAATAATTAGCATTGCTTAATTTTTATTTTATAGACTATCTGCTGTATGGGATTTATTCATCATTCTTTACATATTATACATTTGTTTACTGTCCCTGGCATCCCCCAATATGCTTTCATTACATTTATTCATGTGTGACTATACTGTACGGGGCACTTGTGTTTATATGTGGGTTTCACAACTTTATTAAACTGACACCTCACATCTGGACCTACTACAGTACTCTGGTTAACAAATATATGTTATTTAGTCACTAATTATAAAACAATATGTTTATATACCTCTTTCACATGTAAAATGCAAGCTGATTACAGTGGAGATCAAACCAGGAATGGCTGTTTGCAAAGTGTACGCTCTAACCACTACAATATTTCAGTACTTCTTATGTTGGGTGTCTCTTGCTATTTAACTTCTTGTGCTGTTTAAGCTGAACTAAGCATAGCTAAGCAATGGGCACACCCATGCAGCTATGCTTAAACTTTATTACATGTTTAAAAAAAAAATATTTGTTGTGTTTTTTTTTCTATTTGTACTCTTCAGAATATCCATGCTAATGCTGAACCTGTTATTATATCAACTTTCTGCTTTGTGGGATGATTGTCCCTTATGGCTTTGTCCACATTCCTTACTCTGATGGGTTGGGAGGTGTGTGCTATGTGCTTATGCTACATCTGTTATTCTATCAACTTTTGGCTTGGTAGGGATGATTGTCCCTTATGGCTTTGACCAGATTTCTTACCCTGAAGGGTTGGAGGTGTTACGAGCATTGTCGCTCATTTAAAATTGCAGAAAAGCAATACTGGAGTGCAGGGGGCATGTGTATTGTGAGACCTCTCCTCTCAGACACCCCCCTGTGCTCATACATGGAACCATGTCTGTTTTAGAGGACGGCAGCGTGCCTTCATACATATGCATGGCGTGCTGCCATGCTGAACAGGAACAATCCCTGCCATGCAGGAATAACTTATTCCTGCATGGCTGCTTGCTGAATCCAGTGGATAGTGTTACATCTTATATAAAGAACATACATAACTCATACAATATATAAACTAAAAGATGAAAAATGAACTTTAAACCAAATAATAGAAGTTTTATTTGCTTGTTATATAATAACAGTTATACTACACTGCAGCTCATATTAAGACACTTCTGATGTGATACAAATGATTACACTCCCTTGTAACTGATTTAAAAATCACAGATAGATTATAATTGAAAGAGTTTATTTAAAAATGCTGGATGTTAAAGAGAAAAGGAACTAGAATAAAGATTACTTGATATATAAGGGATAGTACATCTATTATTTTTAAATATCATATTACATATGGATTATAATTGAAGTATGGAGTTGATATAAATAGTAAATAGTGCAAAATAGTTTCAACAGAAATAACAGGATCTGGGTAAATAGACATGTATATATACAGTTAGTAGATTGTTATATAAATAAATCTATATATAATAAATAAAACAAATAATAATATGCAGCTACCTGACCTTTATATTAACAAATGTGAAAATAACAAATAGCAATCTTCTTATTGCAGTCCGGGGGAAAAGAAGAGGGGAACATGGAAATGGTGCTAACTAATCTGGCTTATTTAAAGTGAAATGGGACCTAAGCAGCCTTTGTTCTTTTTTAATAACTTATAGAAAGTATTTCTTAAAATGATTCATATTAAAATACGGAACACGTATACACAAGGCAGAAGCATGAGCTGAGTGTAGTTAGTCTAATGAGATGGTTAAAATGTAGTTTGTTTGATTTTGTTAACAAACTAGGAATATGTTATTCTGTGGTAGAAGGTTTTAAGGCTATATTGTTAGATAATATTCTAATGGTTTTAAAAGTTTTATAGCTGAATGTACTTTATCATTATTTCTGAGATATATAATAGTTTTACATAAATTTATTTTTAGCAATATGTTCTCTTATACATGTCTGATTTTAATTGTTTATCTCTTAATATTAATGGATTAAAAAAACAGTGAAGGGGGGAGTCTGCTTAAATGTCTGAAGTTACATAAAGCACAAATAGTATTTTACAGGAAACACATTTACTTAATAAGGATGTTTATAAATTATCAATAAAGAATTATTTGATTTTAGCAGGATCTGGTTTTAAATCTAAAAGAAGAGGCACTCTCATCCTGTGGAAGAATTCCACCATAATGCCTAATGTAATGGTTATCTATCTTGATAAAATGCTATGCTAAGCATTTTTGTAATAGCATGGAATAGAAAATATATACTTTGGTAAACTCTTATTGGATTCCAGGGAACAAATCAAAAGATGCAAACAATTATATAAACAGTATGGCCTGTTATATGAAGGGTGAAGTTATAATGACTGGTGATTTTAATTGTATCTTATGTGATAAGGGCACCACTGCTAATAAAAAACCTAGAATCATATCATCAGCTAAACATTTATCAAATTTTGTAAATTTGATGAATTTAAAAATATATCCATGAATTAAGAAAAGTAAATTCACTTCAGTGCACCCATTATTCTTATAGATAAAGAACACAAATAATGATAAGGTTTTTGAAACAAGCAATCTGTCATGTCCATTATCAGATTACAATGCTATTGTAGTCAACATTATATTACCAACTGATAACTTAATACATCATACAAGATTACCTGCATACATTGTTAAAATAAAAGGATTTGAGCACTTGTATGTAAATGAGATCAGGAATTTAATAGAAATAAATATAAATGGTGAGGTAACTGATATAGTCCTTTGGGACTCACTAAAGGGATACTTAAATTGTAGTTACAAGCTGGTATATAAGTAAAACAAGAAAATGGGGCAAATAATTAAGCACATTAAAGATGAATATAGATAAAATAAAGTTATAACTAAAACAAAATTATACTATTAGTCAGTCAGAACTAAAGAATTTAAATATAAAATGTGTGGAAATTATAAATCATGAAGTATCAACAAACCTGGAAAAAACTAAAACCTTCTCATTAAAGCCATCAAACTTACATAAACTTGCTATTAGATCTAAGAAAATTAATAAATTAAATTGCATCAAAGAAGTTATAATAAAATAAATAACAAAAAAGAAAGGAAAACAGATATTAAGGGCATTATTGAGAGTTTTTAAAAATATGAAAATATAAATAATTCAAATCAACTAGAATTAAAAATGAACAAATTAAAAATGATAGACTGTTTACTTTAAAAAATAAAAGATCAAATTAAAAAGTAAAAAAAAAATAAAAATAAAAAAATAAGGTTTCCTGATTAGATGGTGTTATACTAGAACTATAAATTATTGCCAAATAATGCAGTCTATATACTATAAAAGCTTTCAGGGAAATAAAAAATATGTCTGATGTTCCTCACCATTGAAATGTTCCCTGATATCACCTATTCTAAAGCAAGATAAAGACCCTACAAAGTATTTTCCTTATAGAATCATTTCTCTCCTAAATGTAGATTACAATATATTTATATTTATCTTAGCCAATAGAATCATTTTAGCAATACCAAAATTAATTAAAAATGATCAAACAGAGTTTATTTTGAATAGACAGGTAAAAGATAACATAATAAGAATACACACACTAACATACTATGCAAATAAAAATAAAAAGACCTTTCTATCATTAGTCTTGACTTCAATAAAGGTTTTGACTCATCCAGTTGGCCTTATTTCTTTAAACACTTCCAGACTACAACTTCACAGCTGCGTAAATAGCATTAATTTCAAAGTTCTACATTAATTCCATTGCTTATGCCAAAATAAGCTCCTTCTTTCTAATTCCTTTAAACTATAAAAAGTACAAAACAAGGTTGCCCACTATCTTCACTACTTTTTGAACTAGTAATAGAACATTTTGCTACTTTTATTAGGTATAGCAAAAATATTAATGGCATTAAAATAGAAGACTTGGAACTAAAGATTAAACTCTTTGTGGATGACATTCTACTTACAATAGGAAATATAGAAAAATCACTAGAATATATGATTAGTTCTATGAGCCAATCTGAAGCTATTTTGAACTTAAAAAATAATCTTAATAAAACAAATACATTATTAATCAATAAAAAATGTAAAAAAAACATCAAAATAATCTGATTTTAATTGGAGTAACACACAAATTAAATATCTTGGAATCACTATCATGTCTAATAGTAAAGAAATGATAAAAGTGAATTTCCAACATGTTATCAATAAAGCTATAAGTCTAGACACAAGTTGGAATACATTTTTATTTACTATGGAATAATGCTTAATGTTAATTAAGATGGCAATTCTCCTTAAATATTTTATGTTTTACAATCTTTATTACTGTCTCCACCAAAAATATAAATTAAAAAGATTAATAACATTCTTCTTAAATTTCTTTGGCATCCTGATAAATCAAGAGTTTCTTTTTATTGGCATGCAAAGGGTAGGGAAAATGGTGGAATAAGATTCCCTGATATTCATTTGTATGCCACTTTAACAATTGTTAAAGTTATTGCATTGTGGTTAAATTCGTCATATGAATCAAATTGGAAATAAATGTATTAGGTAATATTATCTAAAAGCAAAAAACATATTACTATCTGTCATAAGCAAATACTTCTTAATTATTTTGACTGTCTATTAAAATATGATTGTTTAAATGGTAACAATTCTTCTAATCAAATTCCCTGTGTAAATAATATTCTTTCTTCCTTCTGGAAGTTCACATATTCTAATTATTGTATTAAAGACTTTGGGCCGGATTCACGAAGGCTTGCACGGAGTCTAAGAGTAGTGCAAGACTCCATGCAGCCTTTGCGATCCAGGAACAGCCCAAAGTCCGTGTAAGAGACAAGCTAAAATGGCTCTTACACGGAGTGGGCGTGGATAAGCTAATCACCTCACTTGCAGCCGAATAGCATGCAAATGAGGATGATTAGCGATCCAGGAAGCCCAGAACAGCCCGTGTAAGAGCCGTTTTAGCTGCAGAAATGTACTCAGTTGACAACTGAGTACGTTTCTGCAAAAACTGCAATGGAGCCATGTCAGCTCCAATTAAAGGGTGCATATGTGTCAGGCAGCATGCCAATGGCCAAATATGTGGCCATTGGCAAGGTAACCTGATGCAAATATATTAAAAATATAATTTTTTTTTCGGCGATTGCCGATGTTTAAACCCAGCGCAGCCCCGCCAAACTAGCTGCGCTGTATAGAACATAAAAACGAAGGTTTTAAACCCACAAATGTGGGTTTTATGCAATACATGGAATGTCAATGCAGGGACCAGCAGACCAAAACCAACATGGCCACTGTGTAGTGGTTGCTAAGGGGGGAAGCTGAGTCTAAGACATGTAACTAAGCATTAGTAGGCAATCTGATGCAAATGAGTGTAAGAATACTGAATTCCACTGTCACATAGCAAATGAGCACAGTCTGAGTAGTGTAAGAGTTACAGAAGGGGGAGGAACAGAGTAGGAGATAGGTGACATCACAGGGGGGAATGGTAGAAAGAAATGGAGTTCATTGGAGGTTAGAGTTACATGACAGATGTCAGACAGATATCATGGAAAGAGGTGTGCCACTAACTAAGCATGAGAAAGTCAAGAAATGGAAGGTGTACACTGTTGCCTACACCAAAGTTTCTTGCTGGATGTGTATGCTGTATGCGTGCGCGCCAAGCGAGTAAGGCAGTGTGCGCATGTAAGGCAGGCAGTGTCTTGCGCGTGTAAGACAGACTAAGCATGTGGGAGCGTGTTGGGAGATGTTTAACACTGTTTGCATGGGCGTGCACGTTTTAATCGAATAAGCAGATTCTGAACTGTGTAAGTATGTGTGCGTGTGTAAGCCACTGTGAGCGTGTTTCTGCTGGTTTACACGGTTCCACCCTGAGGAAACAGAAAGGAAAAAGGAAGCAACAGATTTAGTAGGAAGTTAGCAGGGAATACTGCTGGAGCTAGCAGGTGAAAACAATTAGATGCAGGCAATTACACAGGCAGAATAGTAGCCCAGCCCAGCACTTAAAACTCTGCAAACAGCAGTGCAGGATGTTTCTCTCAAGAGACACTGCAAGACAGGAGATAAGTTATCAGAAGTGAAAACTGAAAAAGCTGAACTCAGAGCAGAAATGTTAGGGGCTGCCATAGCTGTCATAATGAGACATAGGCGACTTGCTGAGGGTGGTGACAATGCAGATGGTGCCAGACAACCCACAGTGAGGAGACAGAGAAGAGTGTACAGGCCCAGGGTCACCTACCACGGGATACATGAGCTGGAGATAGTAGAGCGCTATAGAGTGGACAGAGACCTCCTGCAGCAAATAGTGGAGCTGTGCAGGCCACGCCTCACACACAGAACCAACAGAGGGGAACCCATCCCAGTGGAAACCAAGGTATGTGTTGGCCTAAGAATACTAGCAACAGGTACCTTTCAGAGACCAACTGGTGATATGATGGGGATATCACAGGCATCAGCCTCCAGGGTACTGCACCAGTTCCTGGATGCCATGTCAGCACATGTCGGTGATCATGTATATTTCCCCAATGCCCGTGAGGTATTGGCCAGCAATATGCATCTCTTCCAGCAAATAGCGGAATACCCTGAGGTAGTGGGTGCAATAGACTGCACGCACATGCGCTTCAAAGCACCAGCCGGTGAGTGGGGTAGGGCATACATCAACCGCAAGGGCTTCCCCTCCATCAACTGCCAGGTCGTGTGTGATGCCCAGGGCATAATAATGAATGTGTGTGCTGGCTGTCCTGGGAGCTACCATGATTCCCACATCTGGCATTTGACGCAGCTGTACCAGACATTTGCCAATGGGGACATCCCGCACGGACACCTAGTGGGGGATGCAGGTTATGCACTGGAGCCGTGGCTGATGACACCCATCAGAAACGCACACACACCTGCACAAGAACGCCATAATGAGGCACACGCACAAACACGTAATGTAATAGAGCGTGTGTTTGGGCTGCTCAAGTCACGGTTCCGGTGTCTGGACACATCTGGTGGAGCCTTGCAGTAAACACCAACTACATGTACCCAAATTGTCATGGTATGTGCTATGCTACATAATATGATCTTGCGAAAACAGCTGCAGCAGGACCAGCATAGGGCCGGGCCAAACAGCCCCCCACCATTGCCAAGGCCATCACAGGCAGAGCGTGACTCGGAGGAGGAACAACCTGAGCCTGCCCCAGTAGGCAGAAGGAGGCATGCCCAATATGCCCTGGCCTTGGCAAAGAGGCAATGCATAGCACATACACTGGCTCAGTAGGAACCCTGGGAATGATACCCCTCTCTGACTCACTAATATAGTAACAGGGATGCCTAACATGACACAACCTGCTCTCAAACATGTACAGGGAAGTGTAATATGCGCATCCGACAGAGGCAGCCCTGCAGCACCACCTGAGGCATGAATGCTATGTGTTAAGTAATGTAACACCATGTACTATATGCACACCTGAGGACCCTGACTAACATCCTACCCTCACCAAGCATCATGCCACAACATGACAATGAGATGATCAAGTGCAATAATTGACTGAAGTATCGCAGTTAGTCAAAGGGGATCCAATGTGTGCCAGTCTGGGATGACATGCTGAGCATGACATGATGCACCACCTGCTAGGACGGGCGTGCACCTATCAGTGCAGGCCATATGGATACTGGCAAAGGCTGTTGTCACCCACAGTGTGCCCTGAATAGGTAAGGCTCAAAACACAAACCTATCTCCATAGGTATCAGAAGGGATAAGAATAAGATAAGGGATAAGTCAAAACAGCAAGATGCATGCAGTCTAAACTAACCCAGTATGGAGAATGTTGATATCTGTGCTGTAACAGAAAACTGAGCCAAGGCTCACAACAGCACCCTAACACTACCAGGTTACACCTCATACTGTGCTGTACAGCCTCAAAACTTGGAACAAGCTACAAAAGGAGGGTGACTAGCAAGAATTGTCAAGGATAACCACACCCCCATGTTGGTACCACAACAAAAAGCAGCATGGACTAGCCATGGTCAAGTAACAGTGGCTAAAACTGCCCCCCAGTTTATAGCCTGCTACAGGCTACTGTCCCAACACCAGGAACTGCACCTGGCCTATGCCGGAATACATGAATATATCAAGTCCTCCAAACCACATTATATTGGGTGACTGAAAATACCCAGACATAGACTGGGAGCATTATACTAGCTCCAACAGTGTAGGACAAAAGTTCATAGAATCCATAAACCCAAAGGCCCAGGAACAACGTACCACTCCCACAAGAGGGGTAAGCATACTGGATGTGATAATCAGCAACATGGGTACTGGATGGCAAGATGAGAAGTGTATTGCTCACTGGTAAAACCAGACCATAGAGTAATCACACTGGATATACAAATCCTGACCACAGTCCCTGGCCAGAAAACCACAGTGGAAAACATGTGTTAAGCAATATTTGCACTCCTCCAAACTGATGTGGAATCCATTAAAGGTCCTGTGCAGGTGCAAAATATGGGCCACACCTCAGAACCTGTAATACAGCCATTCCATGAACACTGCCAGGAATGCTTGGATTATGCAATCCTAAATTAAAACAAGACACAATGCCATACACGAGGAATCTGGCATGGTGGACACCAGCCATAACCAAACCATGCAAGAGAATGAGGAAGCTACTACATGATAGAGCAAACATAAACAATGAAGTAATCACTGATCAGTAGTATGGCAATAAAATCTGTCCACACATACAATCCACTAAGGCCAGCCACAACAAGTTGAATCTGTGAATCCTGAGGCAATGTTACACCTGCCCCAAGTACACAGACAACCCCAACTCCACCCAAGAAATACAAATATATGTGAGAGATGCAACCATCTATCCAAACTGGAGGCTGAGCTCCCTCAACTCAGTACTCCCAAAACTAGTCAGGAGGAGAAGGTAACCACACACACCACAAACACAGTCCCACATAGACCTATCACAACTGCAAACCAAACACATAAACACAGAAAAACATTCCCGGAGGCACAAATTACAAACACAGCACACCAACAGAGGCCTCTAAAGCAGACACCCAATCAAACAACCTCCAAACATAGCACATGCAACACATAGTACACAAAGCTGGTGTGCCAAACAGTCACAGGCCAGAAGGAGAAACAACATGCCTGATACAGTTGTAATAGGTGACTCCATAGTCAGACACACTGCTGTCCCGCACACCAGACTGAACAAGGGAAAGGGTACAGTAAGCTGCCTGTAGGCTGACACAATATGCCACATAACAGAAGTATGCAGGTCACTCCAAAGCAAGTAGAAATATGATGCAGTCATAGTCCATGCTGGTGTGAATGACCTGAGATGTACCTCCCTAGACTACATGAAAAGAGACATAGATGAGCTCTCTGATTATGTAGTCCAGGCTGGTATGACACTCACCGTTTGCAGCATCCTACCCTTACCAAGAATAATGCCACAGTACAAACACGGAATGATCAGTCATAGCAAGTGGCACACTTACTGGTGTCATTCCAAGGGGATCCAATGTCTGTCTGCTTGAGATGTCATGCTTGACAAGCCACACAGCTGTTCTTGGGATGGCCTGCACCTGTTACCCCTGGGCGTCTGAATATTGGATAAGGCCTTTGCCACCTCCATAGAGCCTTTTGTAGGCAAGGCTGAAAAGACTGACCCACCACCCTAGAAAACATAAGTGGGAAGAAACATAAGGGAAATGCTGACCAATGCCAGATGTGTAAACCCCAATATGCATGCTCCCAAGGCCATCCCCAGTATGGAGAACATTGATGTCTGTGCAGTGACAGAAACCTGCTGCAAGCCTCCTGACAGCAGACCAGCACTACCAGGTTATACCACGTATCATGTGTCATGACCCCAAAACCTGGAACAAAACATAAAAGGAGGGTGAGTATCCATAGTCAGCACAGACACCCATACGTCCAGGTAACTGACAATGCACAAGGCATTGGAGTCCACCGATGTGCAACTAACTGTAGGCAAGACTGCTGTACAGTCTGTAGCATGCTACAGACCACACTCTCACACACAGGAACCCCACCCAGCCGTCCTGAAGACACTGGACAGCATGAATGTCCCACCAAATACCAAACAAGGTACCACAAATTACCACATAGGTGGTAAACCATTATGTATGGAAGGAGTAACCAGGGACCTAGGGACACAAGTGGACAGTAACCTGTTATGTGACACCCACATTGCCAATATGGCTAGGAAGACTGTCTACATTTGACACCGTATCAGGAAAGGATTCACATCTACGTCAACAGAGGTCATTGTGCCCCTATACTGTTCTCTAATCACACCCATAATCTAGTACAATGCCTCATATGGGATGTACCTTACCTGACACCTGCAGCAGTTAGAAAGATCTCAAAGGTACCTTGCCAAGAGGATAAAGGGTCTCAAATATATGTCATATGCTGCCTGGCTGTAGACACCCCAGCTGAATGCAGTCACATACTGCCTACACAGAGGCATTGCATGCCTGTTGTAGAAGGCCATGCCCAACACAGGAGTAATGGACATGCTCCACCCCAGAAAACTGAAATCCATTGGAGCTGTTAGAGTGAGAGATGTCAACCTCAACAAATAATGAAACAGGATGTGCTGGTGGGACAGATACATAATCCAGAGGCTCCCCACACCCTGGACCAGAATCCCACTCCATGTTAGGCAGAGCCCCTCACTGACACTCTTCAACAGGAATCTTGCCAAGTGGATGGATGATTGTAGAGTTACACTGGGGGTCTTCACTGTGTCATGTCCAGACAGAGGCACAGCAAAGCAAATCATAAATGGCCATGATATTCACATAGCAAGGGGTGGCAAAAGCCACACACACTCTTGCTAGGCTAACAAATGCCCTAGGGTGGATAGCCTAGTATGAACCTATGAACCTACGAAGATACAAATTGTACAGGACACTAAGGATAATCCCAAGGCTTTCACAACTGATGGTAGGAACCATGTTGGGAATTCACAGATATGCCCTGAATAACACAAATATCACAAACACACACACATATTGCCAACATACATCCTGACAGTTGCAGTACAACCCCCACCCCCCCCCCCCGAATGCAGAATATCTATCCCAGCAGACTGCTGGCCCCCTGACATTGCAGATGATGAGGTAACAGCCAACATCTACAAAGCAAAACACACAGCAGCAATGGTATGAGATGGTGTCCTGGGCTTAGTGCAACATGGACTCCAAGATGAATGGAATGCCAAACCACACTACTGCTCAATGTCAGCCTTACCACAGAATATGTACCCAAAGAGCAGTGTACAACAACAGTGGTCCTTCTCAACAAAGGTGTTGCCTGAATGAATACTGAAAAATACTACCCCAGAATCCTGAGAAGCTCGGTCTGCACAGCTATGGAAAGGATCAGCATGTACCACAGACATAAAGATATTGGGGACCTACTGACACCGGACCCTACCCAGTGTGGCTTTCTCAAGTGCAGATCCTGCCCCTAAACATGTTTGACTCAATTGAAACAGTCATTAAGGTCATTGATGAGGGCAATGTGGTCCACGCAGCGTAGCTGGACCTTGCAAAGGCTTCCATACAATACCCTACATGCTCATTATAGATAAGCTCACCAGCTTAAATATAAACCCACATTTCAGTAGAGGGGTTGCAAACCAGACCAAGGACAGAACAGACATGGTCAGACATGCTGCAGCCATGTCAGACTACAAACCAGATATAACTGGCATCCCACAAGGCTTTGTCCTGGGATCTCCCTCATCTGGTATATATGTCCCATAGGTACAGGCAAACATGGAAGGACTGTGTCCGAACATGTTTGCAGAGGACTACAAACTGCTCACCACATATGATGCACCAGCTGACACAAGCATCCCACAAAAGGGCCACATAGAAACAGACAACTGGTGCCATAGCCATGTCAGCAAGCTAATTGCAGAAACGTGTATAGTCAACCCCTGTGGATATACAGTAAGTGCCCACCAATTACCACATAGGTGTTAACCCATTATGTAGTTAACATGTAATGAGAGACCTGGGGACACAAGGTGATAGATATCCTGCATTGGACAAACATGTGCTGTAGTGTTTACAGAAACATACCATATACCCACCTAATCATGAAGGTTGTCAGATCTAGATAAAGGGAGGTCATTGTGGCTCTGCAGTCATCCTTCATCAGCGGTACAATTGACTACAATAGCCCCTGTGGGATGTACCTCAGCAGACACCTCCATCAACCGTAAAGTCCCCAACAGTACCTCACCAGTGTTGCCTGTGTTGCTGGTATCAATAAACATGCTGCACCTTGTACAATCTGAATGGCAGTGAGCTATGCACATGAGAGACCTGAACCCCAGCACTGACTTACATAGGACAAGCTGTACTGCGTGATCCATAACACAGATGCCACCCCCACCCATGAGTGAACCCCCAGTACAGGCTACCCATAGAGTAACTTATCAATCTTCCTCAATAGGAATCTTGATGAGTGGATGGGAGATGGTAGCTTTATCCTGGGTATCACTGTCATGTCACAGGTAGACAGAGGCACAGTATACTAACCATGACATATGTCATGGCAAACTCCACTTACAATGTGTGTTGAAGGACAAACACACTCTCCATTAGCATTAGACATGGACTAGGGCACATCGCTAGTGTTTGCAAATGTACACCTATGTTGTGGAATACACTACCAATGTTGGACAAGCCTGGTTTAAGTAGTTCATATCTGAACAGAATGCAACATGGTCAGATGTACACAACTGGCCCCTAACCAGGCTGTTGTGCCCACTATCGAAATGTAAAGCAGTGATAGCACTAAAGCCCAGGATACTGTCCACCACAGTCAAAGTACTACCAGTACACTATACAGTACTACAGTGTTAGGTCAGTGTGAAAGGACGTTGACAACTGTATGCAAAGTATCCCATGCAAACACTGCAGGCACAGTATAATCCTGTTGTGTTCACACACAAAGCAGTTGTGCAGTAACTACACAACATGACACACAACACACAACCATAAACGGGTGATATTTGTTGAAGGTCACACTCATCCACAAATGTGGTGGGCTGCAGAGTCCAACATATGGAATGCTCACACTGGGCATGCTCACACACTTTGATAAATGAGACATATGTCAGACAACATGCCATGGGAAGGCTGAACTGGGCATGCTCACACACTTAGGCCAAATCTCAGTTTAGCAGTTGGACACACATATCTGGTATTTTTATGTGTTATTCCAGGAACCAACCACATTACAGCAGTCTGCCCAGTGCACACAGTTAAATGACCACAGAGACATACGTGATATAGTGGATCCCTCCCATATGCAAACATCTTCCACAGATGCACAAGTTGTTCATACAAACAGGGAATGCTATGGCAATAAAGATGTGCAAACAGTCCATCAGCAACAAATAATGTGCATTTGACAATTAAACATATGGGTGTAGAGGTCAACACTAGGCTGTTTGCCCTAGGGAATGACAGCTTAGCCAGAGTGTGCTTGGTGTCTGCCTCCCCACAGGATGCACATTCCCCTTTCTAAACACCGATGATGTCAGCACCCTATAAGTACAGCAGGAGAAAAGAAACTTCCCACTAATGCAAATAGCGCTCTCCGCTAATGCGTCCGTCTTCAGTGTCATAACATAGTTTGGTAGGGGTTTGAATCCTGCAAATGCTCAGTGTGTGAGTGGGGTTGGTGTGTGTGTAAGTCTGTGGGAAAGAAATGTCCCTTTTGGCAACTAGGAAAACACACTACAGGATGCACATTCCCTTTCTAAACACCGATGATATCAGCACCCTATAAGTACAGCAGGAGAAAAGGAACTTCTTAGTAATGCAAATAGCGCGCTCTGCTAATGCGTCCATTTCAAGTGTCATAACATAGCGAGGTAGGGGTTTGAATACTGCGAATAACAAGTGTGTGTGTTTGTCTGAGGGGGGTTAGTGTGTGTGAGGGAAATGTCCCTTTTGGCAACTAGGAGAACAGACTACAGGATGCACATTCCCCTTTCTAAACACTGATGATGTCAGCACTCTATAAGTATAGCAGGAGAAAGGAAACCACCTAGTGATGCGAATAGCACACTCTGCTAATGCGTCCGTTTCAAGTGTCATAACATAGTAAGGTAGGGGTTTGAATCCTGCGAATGGCAAGGGTGTGTGTTTGTCTGAGGGGGGTTAGTGTGTGTGAGGGAGATGTCCCTTTTGGCAACTAGGAGAACAGACTACAGGATGCACATTCCCCTTTCTAAACACTGATGATGTCAGCACCCTATAAGTACAGCAAGAGAAGAAAAGTCTCCCAGTAATGCAAATAGCACACTCTGCTAATGTGTCTGTCTTGAGTGTCATAACATAGTCAGATAGGGGTTTGAATCCTGCAATTGGCAAGTGTGTGTTTTTGGCTGAGGGGGGTTAGTGTGTGTGAGGACAATGTCCCTTTTGGCAACTAGGTGAACAGACTACAGGATGCACATTCCCCTTTCTAAACACTGTTCAGCTGAAGGCCATGGCTCTGGCACAAGTTGTCTGTTTCTATGATGCCCCTTTGGAAGATGCTTGTGTCGGCTGGAGAGTCGATTATGGTGGCCAGTTTGCAGACATCTGCATATTTGGTCAGCCACAGTCCGTCCGTGTTGGCCTGTACCTCCAATAAATATATACCAAACAAGAGAGGTCCCAGGACTGAGCCTTGTGGGACACAACTCGCAACTGGTTTGGAGTCTGGCATGGCTCCTGCAATGCTAACCATGTGGATTCTGTCCTTGAGCCACTGTGCAATCCATCTAGTGACATAGGGGCTTATATTTAAGCTGGTGAGCTTCTCTAGAATGCCCAAGTGGGGTATTGTTGTGAAGGCTTTTGCAAGGTCCAGGTAGGCTGTGTGAACCACCTTCCCCTCGTCAATGGCCTTGGTGACTGTTTCAAAGAAATCAACCGGGTTAAACCTGGTAGTGCTGGTGTGCTCTCAGTAGCCCTGAACCAGGCATCTGTTACTGCACAGATATCGATGTTCTCCTTGCCAAGGAGTGTTTTGGGTGCATGCATCTGGAGGTTTAGACTTCTTGCATTGGGTAGCATTGCTCTTAGTTTCTTATCCCTTGTGATACCTATGAAGGTGGGTTTGTCATTTGAGCCCTGCCTAACATAGGCACTATGGGGGTAGCAAGAGCCCTTGCCAATATCTGAAAGCCCAGGGGTGATAGGTGCAGGCTGTCCCTAGCAAAGCAGGTAGTTCAACAGAAGAGGAATATGTGAAGGTGTAGTGCCTGTGATTAGTTAGCAGTAGCATATATGACTGCTCACGTGGACACATGCCAGGTAAGTCATGTGCACTGTGTCACAGGCAATGTACATGTGAACAGGACAAACAGTGACATCCTGTCAAGTGGGACATGGACATACATATAGTAGGCTATGCAGATGGTACTAGGAGTCCACAGAAGCTCTATAACTATGCATTGCAGGTGTGATCAGTATTCCAGGGTAATTGCAAGCAAACATGCATGCAAACAAAGCTACAGTAAACAGGGCTGCATTTAGTCCATTGTACAACAAACAAGCTGTACCAGTTCCAGTAGGTAACACTGCAAATATGCAGGCACTATGCACATGTACATAGAAATACACGGGTCAGATGGCTAGGGTCCAGTCTCAGTTCACACAAGTGTACAGACCATGTACTGTCAGGATGTACAATAACTGGATAGAAACCCATGTGCTCATACCTGCAGTAATACACATGTCAAATAACAGACACTGAGCCTTCACTCAGTGGTTCCATACTTAGTAGGATGTATGCTCCCTGGCCTGCCACCACAGTATCCCTGACATATATGGGGACTCTCCCTCCTGTGACAGTTAGTTATGTGTGTTGGGGCTGTCTAGCATGGTATGAGATGTGAGCATGCAGTGCTAGGGTGCTCCTGTGTGTCCTGTACCAGTCGTGTAGTACTGCACACATATCAACATCCTCAAACATCTGCATTGCAGAGTCTAGTGCGGGCAACATGCCACTTGCAATTTACATGTTCATCATTGTGTATTACTACATTCATTACCATATCCCCTGTGCTACCTATGTATGTAGCCTTCTGTTGACATCATTACCACCAGTATGCCAACATGTGCAGATGATACACTATGGTACTTACCATGGGTGTAGACAACAGGACATGACAATCACACACTTACTGCATCAGGCATGCTGTGATATACCCACAATTAATTCAGCACACAGTACTGTTAACAACATGATACTATTACTACACATCTATGTGGTCACCCTGTGCATCAGCAACATGTTAACCTGTACCTGCACAGTTGTTACAGATTGCAGGAGGTGGCACAGTTTCATCATATGCACAGGGTGTGAACTTGGTATGCTTGAGTCAGCCACCGATACCACCAATTGACATGTATGTGTATGTGTGTTGGTGAGGGACAGCAGTAGAAGGTGGGGCAATGTTGATGCAGTGTGTGCGTGTATGCGGTAGCCCTAGGTGTTGTCAATTTGCATGTGTGTATGGATGCACACAGTTCCACCTCATGGCTGCCATATACTGGTGTTTGTGGACAGCCACAGACTGTACCTGCCAGGTCATACAGATCAGTGTCTCTGGCCACGGACACAGTACCTGTGCCTTGCAGGGGTGCTACGGACCGTATTCAGTACCAACCCAGACTGGGTACTGTCATCAGAAGCAGGTGTTCATTGACTGGACACAGATCCTTGTCGGGCCTGGCCAGAGCCACGTGCACGTGGTCTCCTGGTGCGGTCTGATGACAGCACAGACCCAGCATTGCTGGGGCTGCTGCTGGCACTACGGGGGCGGCCCTGTTGTCGTCTGCGACAACTGCCAGCTGCTGCTGTTGCTGGCATACGGCCACGTCGATGCCTCAACCACCCACTATCGCCCTGGCTCATGGACATGTAGTTGTGGAACCGGTCTAATATGTCCCCACAACGTCTGTCTATGACATCGGTGAAATCACGGATGGCAGCCGCAATGTCACGCATACTGTCAGTCATGGCTGTGCGACATGCTGTCAGCTCCCTCAGACCCTTTCTGGTGTACCGTTCCATACGTGACTGTGCCTGCATGACAGCCCGAAACATAGCTGAGGTTGTAAGACCTCTGTGGGCACGTCTGACAGGGGCAGTACGCCCACGGGTGCTCCCACGAGAACCCCTGGACATCTGTCTGAGTGCTACCATCTCTGGGCCATGCCCATGGCTGCTGTGTGGGGAGGCATGTGCCACAGATACCACATTACCCTGGTCAATGCCCACTGTATGCTGTCCATCACCTAGGGACATTGGTGACAAAGGGTGTACTGGCAGGATTACTGTGCGCATTGATGGGGTCGACAGCTATGTACTGTCAATTGGCTGACCAATGGCGGACCCTGGCATACTTTCCTGTGCCATTACACAGATGTCATCATTATCAGTACCCACGGCACCTGACTCAGGTTTCCTGCTATATGACACCAGAGCAGCAACAGAACCTGTGGGAGGGAAATGTCTACACATTACCAGCGATGCACACATGCACAGGTGCACAAATGCACACATGCACACATGCACACATGCACAGGTGCACACATGCACACGAGCACAAATGCACGCATGCACACGTGCACACATGCACACATGCACAGGTGCACACATGCACACATGCACATGCACACATGCACAGGTGCACACATGCACACATGCACACATGCACAGGTGCACACATGCACACATGCAGTGCTGTGCATACGTGACACACATGCACAGGTGCACACATGCACACATGCACACATGCACAGGTGCACACATGCACACATGCACACATGCACACATGCACAGGTGCACATGCACACATGCACAGGTGCACACATGCACACATGCACAGGTTCACACATGCACATGCACATGCACAGGTGCACACATGCACACATGCACAGGTGCACATGCACACATGCACAGGTGCACACATGCACACATGCACAGGTGCACAGGTGCACATGCACACATGCACAGGTGCACACAGTTTCACAATTGTACAGTCCAATGCACACGACAGCACACCTACACATCAAAAGCACACAAATCCAAATGTACATTTCTTCCCCTATTCGGTTTTTAAAACAACCCCCACAGGGAACGACAACCAACCTGCAACAAAAAAACTAATTAGTGGGCCAAATTGTTTCTTTTTAACTATCAACACCCCTTTACAGGAAATTTAATACACACTTCACAAAATATAGGTGCAGCTAAAAACCCAAAGGCCCCCCAAAAAACTAATGTCCCCGTCAAAAACTTGGCATTTACCCGGTTATGTCGTCGTGTCCCAGCCCCTTAACAGTCGCTGCTTTTTTGGGGATACCACTCACCCTAATCCCCCCATTTGGGGAAGTACCACCCACCACCTTCACCTTTTCCTTATACCGGCCAACAGTCATTAAATATGCATATTTACCTGCCCTTTCCTTTTGCTGCCCTTTTTTTCCCCGGGGGGCCTTCCACATGCAGTCTCCCGCTGTTTGGCGGGGGATTTTAAACCCACCCCCTGGGTATTTCCCTCCCAGCTGGGAGTGGGGGATTTGGGTGGGGCCAAACCAAAAAAAAACCCGGGCGAATTTGCCTTTGGAAATCACACGCTTGACTGTTTGATAAAATACTCAATATGTGCATCTTTGTCTATTTATCCATGTAATCCAGGACAGGTCGCCACAAGTGCCCGCCTCCCCCCTTGAAAATTCCCCCGGTCGAAAGATTATCAAACCCCCACCGGGGGCTGGTTTTATCCCCTCATCCTACTGTGAGTAAATGATTCCCCGGTTCATTACCTGAAAAGAAAATAACTTACAGCAAATTTAATTTGTCAGGCAGGATTTTTGGGCCCCAATACAAACCCCCAAAGCTACCCCCCACTTTTTTTACAACATTCCAAATGAGGATCTGCTCCCATTTGAAAAAACTTAAAAGGGCCATTTCGGGGGCCCCCGCCAAAACAATTGAACAGAAATGGAAACTCAAGACAACTAACCAAAAAGGGGAGTCAGACACATAAAGGTCACCTCTCAAATCTGGGTTTGAAGGGAAAAAAGGGCCTACAATAACCGGGCCCCCAATGTTGCCCTGGTCAATCCACCTCACCCAAAGACAAACAAAAAATATTTTTTACAACAGATACAAACTTTAACGGGCAGTGCAGGTTCCCCCCCCCAAAAAAAAAGGGAAATTTTCCCACTGCTGAACCCCCTTACACAATGTCCTAAGCCCCCCTCCGAGAATCCCCTGGATCCATGGATCCCCCTTATGACAAAACTCTACAGGGAAAAAACCCTTGGGGCTTGTAAAACCAGCCTAACAGGGTTTTAAATTTACAGAGATGGCCACTCCGAAGGGGGCATAACATAAAACAATACAACACAATAATTAATTCAATACAAAATACAAAAATTGGGGATAAGAGGGAAATTTTTTTTACCCGAAGGCCTTTGTATGGTACCCTGGTCCCCGTTCCATCTCTATGGCATATTTTACACAACAACATATTTACTGACCAGGGGGGTTTCCAACATTGTGGAGCAGGGTTTCAGTGGGTGGAACTCTTCCCCAATGGCATTATTCAGTGGACGGTACCCCGCATTTTTGGTTTTAGGGTGAGGGACTAGGGGGGCAGCAGGGGGGGGCACAATGAAAAGGGAGGGGAACCCAGTGGGTACATAACTCTGGGGGCACACCATTGGAAGTGTTTATGCTTTTCACAGGTTGTACACACTGGCCCCAAAAAGCGCAGTGGGGTTCCACTCCAAGGGGGGAGGACCCCACATTCCAATACAATTTACAACCCCAATTAATTCCCCTTAATACATTACTATTTTCAATTTTTGCCCCTTTCCCCCCGACACAGCAGTGGTGGGGACCTACAAATTGGGGGACAATTGGTGTGGATGGTACCCTTTTTCCCGGTGTTTACCCAGTTTTCACCCGGGTTTAATCATTGCAATTCCTATCGAAATTTTTTAAAATTTTTTTCCCCCTTTTTTTTAATTAATTTAAAAAAGTTTGTTTTAAATTTTTTATTATATTTTATTTTAAATTATAATTATTATTATTTAAAACAAAACCCCTTTATTGTGAAAATTTCTATGTGTGGACACGAGGGGGGTGATACAATGGGGGAACGGGAGGTTTTAAAATCTATGTGGTAGCAAAATTGTCTTGTTTTTCAAATTTTTAACTGTTTCATTTAATTGTTTGTCAAAATTTCACAATTTGTCATGTATTTCCTTCTCCATTTTCTTAGCTTCATTATATAATATATTATTTTATAAAATTTTAAAATTTAAAAATTAAAAAATGTTGACAAAAATACCAAAGTTGCAGGTATTCCAATTTTTTTCCAAATGTATACACCACTAAAAATTTTAAACATAAAAACTGTAAAAATACTTTTTTAATGGTCAACCCAATCAAAAAACTTGTATGTGTAGTGTCTAATTGTTGTACGTTCACTGTGTTCATTCCCCCCCCCTTTCCCCCAAACAATTGGTGCCCAAAAACATTGGGGGACAATGTGCCTTTTTTAGAATTTAATTTTTTTTACACTCTTTTTCTTCTTTCTCTTTTTATTATTTATTTATATTTGTAAAATTTTTTGGTTTTAATTATTTTTTTTTTTTTTTTTTTTTTTTTTTCCATCAATAAATATTATTGATGGGTACTTTTTTATTGCATAGATGTGAGGGCACCCAAGTTGAGTTTTCAAGTGGCCCGGTGTTTTTGCAGTTTTCATTATTTAAAAAGTCATAAAATTTGTAGGGTAGTTTTAGATTTTTGGGGGGGGCCATGTTTATCTTACAATTTCTTATGTAAAATTTGGATTTATATTTATGTTTGTTAAAATTTATTCTTTCTATTTCCCGTCTAATTTTATTCCTAACTCCTCTAATTTTTTAATTTGTTTTTTTTTTTTTTATTTTTTTATTTTTTAATTCAATATTGTTTACATACTACGTATCCCTTTTGTTTGACAGGTTTTTCCTATTTTCCATTTCATTCACACCTTAATCTTTCTAACTCTATGTTAACTCTGTTTGGCCCTTTCCTTACATCAAATTTTATATGTGCACAAGAGACTTTCAGGTTCATCTGTTATGTGCCTCATGGAATGGTACATATCAGTGGGGTACACCCATTAAAATGTCTGGTATGCTGCAGTTGTGACTGTGGGTTAGCATGAGCATATGTATTACTACACTTTTTCTGCCATGCAAGTGGTGAATACTTTCAGGACTCCATAGTTACCATTGCATGTGTTACACGTTTCTGCCTACTGTTTGTACATTTCACATGGGGTCTGTGGGGCATCCCTGTAAGTCATTCACTGTTGCTATGTCTAGGCTCTTAACTATTCAAATATGGTGGTGTCAGACCTGTCATGTGTACAGATATTTGCAAGTTGTCCACATTTCTGCCTCATATTTTGGTCAATATCTCATGCACACCTTTTTCTGGCAAGTCACTCTGGGCTCAAGTCAGAATATGGTGACAAACATTCAAGTTTCAGACTGCATACCCTTCCAAACATCCCACAAAGTGCAGACCCTGTTACTTTCTGAACTGTCTGCATTTGTTGTAACATTATTTGTAATGTGTCCCTGGTTTTGGGCGTTTGCTCCACATATTTTATTACTTGGTCCAGATGTGTTCCTGTAAGAGGTTGTGGGGTATGGGCAGTGCTTATCCTGCTGTGAGTATGTGTGTGTCTTGCATGGTGCTATAGTGACATTATTACCTACTAGCTTCCAACTAGCATGGCTCTTTCTGTTCACACACTACTATTATGGAAATCCACTAGTTTTGATAGTAATTCTAAATGACATGCTTTGTGTACTACACATCTATATTCCCTTTACATTCATTCCTACTATTACATGATATATTTATTTTAGCGCAATGTTCTTGAATAAGAGTCATGGCTTAGTGGTAAGTCATGCAGACTATTTCCAAGGTCCTGGGTTCGGGACTCACAGTGGGATTTTATTTTGCTTTTGAGCTGAGTACAGGACCTGTCAATCAAAGTGACTAAGGCACTTTTAAGCAGTTGTAACCGGGTTAGCGCTGGTTTGCGCTGAGCTCATGCATGCGCAGGCGTTAGCTCAGCACAAGCACACCTGCTTACAACCGCTTAAACGTGCTTACTCTTGCGCACACCCGCGCTATTTTCTTTGAAAGAAAAGAAAATGAGACAGGAAAGTGGTGAAAAAGGGGTCACAAAGATGGTAAGACAGTAGGGAAACAAGCTTGGGATGTGCAGGAGGGATGTAGGTAAGGCCCATAGCTGCAGATTTCTTCATCAGCAACAGCTGTGCATATGTATGTAATTTGGTGTGACATTTGAAACCTTCCATCCCTGAGAGAGGTGTCAGGACAACAATAATACTTGTTGTACAGCCAATTTTAATTGATAGGTTCCATGTCCAGTAGACATGTGTGCGGAATGGGCAGCTATGTATGGGGCGTAATTTTTTTGTGGGTACAGAGTGCCCTTTTTTTTTTTTTTTTTTTTTCAGGTGAGAGTGGTATGTCAGGTGAAGGAAGTCGGTACAGCTGGGGAGGTAGGTTGGGTAGGTAAACAGACAAGACAAACAAGACGCATACAGGGGCAGTGTATGACACGTGTGGGGGGGTTACACAATTGACGGGGACGGAGGTATGGATATCCAGAGCCCATGAGCCCACAGATGGCAACAGTGGAACTGATATCCCCACCCATAGGCAGTTGCCACTGTTCCTTCACTGCCCAGGATGGGGCTGTGCTGGGGGCTGTGTAGGCGGGGCAACAGGCATGCCCATTAGTTGCGCCACCCGTGCCTCGAGCTGGCGTAGGGGCTCGAGGACAGAGTCCCGAATCTCCCTATGCACCACAGTCCGGACGCTACGGAGGGTGAGTGGTGGCCCTCCTCCAGCCACACTTGCAGAAGGGGGGCGTGCCCCATCCCCTGCAGCACTTCCACCCATAGGTGGCCACCGGAGGAGGGTCCGGACTCTGCACTAGTGCCAGGTGCACTCGCCAGCTGAGGTGGGAGAGGTGGGTCTGCTGGAACCCGCCTTCCCTGTCGTACTATGTTTTGCATTATGTCATGACAGTTTGGGTTAGTGACATATAATACCATTCACAATTAGTTGTAACAGCATGCATTAGTATTCCCATCAACCAAACACACAGATATTCACACCATTGAACAGCGTGCATAACACATGCATAATTTGAACAGAAATACACAGTCCAACAACATGCAGGGTTAATTGATGGCAACAGGCCATCAGGTGTGGATGTATGAACAGGGCAGATGCATCAACAGACATGCAAATATATATGACCCAACAGGACAAACGTCCAGGGGTGTTAATTGTGATTGCACATACCATTTTCATGTGGAATGGGTTATATGTGGTTATAGTGTGGGGTGAAGAAAGTAATATTAACACCTTCGAATAACAATACATATGCTGTACATTTCTAATAGCTACAGTTATATGCACACTACTGTTCTAACTACAGTTTCCTATATGATAACTATTTCAACTTGGTGATAGGACTGTTAATGCAACATCAATATACATTTTATGGCTCTTCATACACATTCATATCTAGCTTTGTTCAGCTACATCAGGGCTACATTTGCTTTATATAGCTGTAGACAAGTGTGGATGTTTGGTATATCAGACAAACATCCTATCTGCATATTGCAGACTGAGAGCAACATATCCTGATTTTGGGATACACATTCCAGATGCAGCAACACTTTGAACAGATTTTGCTGTTTGGTTTTGAATCTCACATGCATTTCATTCTGTCTTGACTGCAGTATACTTTATTCAGGGTTATTACTACTGTATTGCTGGATTCATGGCACTTTCTCACACTCTCTCACTTGCTTTCATTTTACTATTCAGGATGGTACTTCTAGGCTTTATTGACATGTTTTAACAGTAGTTATTACAATCCTTTCCAGCAGTCTCACTTCTGTCATGTTTCAGTATTTCCACAGGGATATATTTCACACATGTGATTTCATCATCTTCTGCAGCTATACCTTTCAGCCTGCTGCAGGTTGTGTACTATTTTCTTACAGGCAGGGCATTTTTGTTTCAGAATATATGTCGGATAGTTTCATGTTTAGGTTAAACTTACAGGCTGAAAACTCTTGTAATCAAGCAATACTTGCATACACTTTCACACTGTTACTTGCAGATTTTATTCCTTACTGACTACACTGCACTCTTTTGCTGACTGTCATAATTTATATTTCTTTACAGTTACTGGTAGTGGATTACTGACCTGCCTGGTGGTGCAACCGCACCAGCCTATCGCCATAGGCTCTGTGGTTCGCAGAACGGACACCTGCAGCTGTAATATAAATGAAGTAATATTGGAATACACATCTCCATAATATCAGCTAGTTTAATTTCTTACATACATAATTAAATGTTACTTACTCAGTAGTGGGGCGTTGGGTGTTTGCCGGGCCTCCTGGATCCAAAGGTTCAGTTGGTCCTGCTTGCGTCTCTTCAGGTCCGCATGGTGGTGACTGACCTGCTCACGAGTCCTTGGAATCCCTGTGGCACTGGTGAGATCATGAGCCAACCGGTCCCACGCCTCAGCCCTGTATGCTCCCCAGAGGACCTGGCCCTGCATGAGTTGGGCCTCATGATTATGGACTAGGAGCCAGACCATGTACCTGGACTCCTCAACACCCCACCTCTGTGCTCGAAAGTGACTACCCTCTCCTACTCCTGTCATTCTGCCTGCAGGCCAGTTCTGCAATCGTTTATGCTGTGTATTCCCGCCTATGGGGCTTATATAGTCCGTTTTTCCCTCACATATCTGTGATTGGCCATTTTGGAATTGTATCAACTTCAGTAAACCTGCATTGTCATGCTCTAGTTTGTATTCATTCCTATATATTAGCTATTATTGCATTTACAGGTACTGTTGTCATGGCTTAGTGGTTCTGTACCTTGACTATGGTGTATAGTATCCTGGGTTCAAACCTGGCCACTGCTTTTTATTTTTCATGACTGTCTAGACATGCTGAGGGGTGTGTCTGTGTAAAGGCAGTTTTGATACGGCTTGCTCAACGTTGCCCGTTGGTTAGCTCGTTTGCGCAGTGCGCAGCTTCTCGCAAACGGGGTACGTTGCTTTAAGCCTCATTTGGCCATAGGCACGCATATTACACTTAGCTCAGTTAGGGGCACATAGATTTAGCATGTTAAACCACTGCTCAGCTACGGACACTCATTTTGCACCAGTTAAACCACTGCTCATCTACGGGCACATTTACTCACTCTGTTAAACTGTAGCTCAGCTATGGGCATATCTGGCATTCTTTCTTCTTTTGTTACCTCACGTCTTCAATATAAATGGGCTATTTCATTACATTTTACATAACTTGTGGTTTTATGTGTACATATTTGTCAGGGACTTGTTTCCTGCTTACTTTGAAAAAAAAAAATTGGTGTTGTGGGGGCTCGAACCACGAATGCCTGCTCTACAGCCAACATCTCTACCGCTACACTATTGCTTCCTGGCTTATTTTGCATAATTAGTTCTTATATGCTTTCCCACTGACTGCTAACTGTAGCTGCGCTATGGGCACGCCCGCGCAAACAAGCACACTCACGGTTAAACATCTTTATAATTAAAAAAAATATATATAACATGTTCATTTATATATATTTTATGTTCATAGTCTGTGGGGGCATGTGTTGTGTTGTGTTTATTCACATTTCCGTGGACTCTGTTGTGGGTGTTTACTTTGGGCACTTTTACACTTCTGGGGGTGTATCCGCTTGCAGGGCTCAGCCTACGGACACGCCCCCTACTGTCTTACATGGACCGTATTAGACTTAGGTGTGATTCAGCATGCTCTCATGAATATGCATACATCACTCCGTTTAACTGCAGCCTCCGTGTAAGAGTTATAACTCTTACACGGAGGCTTCGTGAATCCTGGGGTTAATCTTTTCAGTATTTCCAATAGCATATACAAATGAATGCTTAGAAACTCACAACATGAACAGAATGATATAACTAAAAGAACAAAATAACTTCATTTATTAGCATCGATTTTTAAATGGAACTGAAATACATTTTTACTTATTTTTTATTTTACATTTGTTGACTGGACTAGTCTAACTGGCTATATGTCCATTTTCAGTAGAGGCCCAGGGAGATAAGCCCTGAGGAAACAAACAAAATCACATATACAAAAATTAATGTATACAATGAACATTGCAGGTGCAGTACAGAGAATAATCAAAGAGGTCATTCGTTCATAACATAGTGCAAAATATACAGATACAATTAGTACAATACAAAATGTAGTTGCAATACATCATAAAGAAAAAGATTGCAGCTGAATTATATAATATATTAGTATACAAGTAGTCATAAAGAAAAAAGTAGGAGCTGAAATGATACAATATATTAGTAAAAGTAGTCTCCTTAATGAGATTCAGAAGATGTAAGTAATAGTATAGAAGGACAAGGTAAGTTGTTATTAAGAAAAGGAACTTGATTACTGAGAAGAGGAGGGTAGGTTAAACCAAGTAAAAAGAGCTAGTTGATCAGTCAGGTTTAGTACAGGGGCACAACCAGTGTGTTCTGAGGAAAAGTTTCAATTTGGTTTTAAAGAGTGATATAGAGGGAAGAGAGGAAAGTTCATTAGGAAGAAGGTTCCAGGATTTTCCAACAGTATTAAAGAAAAGAGAGTACCTAGCCCTGTTGTTTGATTTACAAATATTTGCAAGAAATTTATGTGATGATCATAAGGTATTTAGATAGTTGTAGGGGGTAATGAGGGTAGATAGTATAGAGGTGTTGGTAGGTTGATAAAGGGTTTTATGGTCAATGGTCAGTTGGTGGAATTTAAGCTGATTTTGTAATTCAAGCCATCCTAGCTGCTTTAGATTAAAACAGTGGTGGGTTCTGAAAGGGTTACCTGTAGCAAATCTGGCTATGTTATTGTAGGAGTTTTCCATTTTATTAAGGTTGTTTTTAAAGAGATTAGTATATATGGGTGAGGCATAGAGGAGAGTAGAAATTAGATGGGTGTGAGCAATAGTTATTCTAGTTTCAGGAGAGAGGAAGGGTTTGATCCTGTAGAGAGAGCCTAGTTTTCTATTAACAGATTTTAGAGTATTGTTAATATGGGTGTTGAAGTTAAGGTTGTTATCTATGGTGATACCTAGTTTGGTAGTTGGATCTGGGGATGTGAGTACCATTATTGGATGTTACTGTGAAGTCTGTTGAAAATTTGATGTCTAGATACAATAATGATTCTAAGAACTGGTTGATACTACCAATATGTAGAGATTTTGTCAGCACAAAGATAAATAAGATATTTAATTTGGATAAGACATTTTTCCCTAAAATATTGGAATTTAAAAATAATAAAGCAATAGAAAATAAGTCTTACTTATCAAAATGTATATAATTCTTAGGTTAGATCTCTAAAACTTAGATAATACTTATTTTAATATACCACAAAAATTAATAATGGAAACTTTACTGATGAAGATAGAAAGTAGTATTAAAGTCAATAGAAAAAAATACATTCTCTTTATACTGGAAAAATTCACATGGAAATTCTTACATAGAGCTTTTGTTACACCTAGTAAGATTACAATTATGTATAAATCAAGCAGAATCAAGTGCTGGAGATGTGATCATGATGTAACAGCAGATTGGATGCATATGGTACATGAATGTGAGTAATCTCCCTCTTTTGGAAAGAAATTAATACCTTTAATCAAGCATTGTGGTCAGATAGATGTTATGTTTCCAAGTCACTGATTTCATTTAATGCTGCAATCCCTGAAATAATTCCAAGAACTCAAGTGCCTCTTCTATGGTCTATACTAGCAATAGGTAGAAAAATAATTACTAAGAATTGGAAAAGTAAAACAACTCCCTCTTGCATTGAATTTATCAGTATGTCAAAAATTGTATGCAGTAGTGAAATGCATACAGTAAGGATGAAAACTTTTAACATTACACATTCATTTAAGTCTTGGCTTAAACTTAAGATTTGCTTGAAACATATTAACTGTTGTTAATTTGCATGTTATATATATATATATATATATATATATATATATATATATATATATATATATATATATATATATATATATATTACACTGCTGTGGGTGTATGTAAATAGTTATTAATTTTTGTTATAATTACTTTGCTCACTGTTATTAAAACAAAATAAAAAAAGGTTTTAAAAAAATACTTTAGAGTTAAAGCTCCATTTACAGAGGAGTCACAGGGTGCAGACACAAGTCAAACAAATTCATTATGTTTATGTTAGAAATCACAGATCTGCCTACATTAAACAAGAATATACCAGTGTATCAAATATACTTCCAATAAAAGTGCATTTAAGTTGCAACATCCATTTACTGTAGAATAAGAAGCATTATTGATCAGAAGGGAATAAGCTATCTAGTCTCATAAACAAAGTTTCTAGTTTATAGCAAAGAAAAGCAGTATAGGAGGCAATGATTACAAAATAACAATTTTATAGATAAATGCAGCTGTAAGGATTCGGGTCCTATCATTTACATACATTTCTACTTCATCACATAATTTTATTAATTTTTGACATTTAACAAAATATGCTTCCACAATCCTAGATGTTCATATTGACATTTACTATGCTGAGTGGCAATGTTAGTATAGAATGGTTGATACACTCCTTCTGCAGTATAAAAAGAAAAGTATCTGCATGCAAAATAAATAAGCAAATGAATTAACAATGTTTAATTTATTAATTAGTTAATTAAATACTTTTAAGGAATATAACATAAAGAAGGCTCTGAAAAAAGCTACATATATTTATTCATAATATAAGAAGTCTTATAAATATCAATTTGTCCCAGATAACTGGAGAAGATAATGATTAAAATCTCTTACTAATCAATATCCTTCTTATAGTAGTGTGTATATATATACATATATATATATATATATATATATATATATATATATATATATATATATATATAAAACTTAAAATGTAACATATAACAATTATATCCCCTGGGAAAATAATAATAAAAAATGAACTCTACTCTGAACCAGCTTGAATAAAATGATTGTTCCATGAAATGCTGACTACCCGAAAGCTGATGAGCAGAAAGGATGAAAAAAAATCAGAATCTCAGAAAGGCAAATAAATAAATGAACACATTAATTAATTAAAAAAAATAAAATTAAATTAAATACATTTTGATTGTTTTTTTACAAGAAAGACTCCCTTTACCTCCAAACTTATATACCAATGTAACAGTTTCACCAAACTGAATAAGCAAGAAATCTCCCAAAACTAGTGAATCGTTGATGGCTCACACCAGAAATTGCACCATCAATGATATCCTATGGAAAACAACATTCTGTGTTATGTCATTCATCTTATTTTTCTGTTGCTACTGATACTTAAGCATGTGTATGGGGGTGAATATACATGCTTTTTAATAAAAGATTTCATAGCTTTAGAACTATATATGCTTTTAAGTATTGTATATTACATCTTCTACATATTTAATCCTTTTGTGGCATGATTGGTTATTATTTGTTTGGAATGGAGGTTGGTAAAATGTAAGCATTCAGAAGTGTATCCAGTAGCTAGGTGGATGTAATGTTATCTGGATGCTTTAAGTCAGATATTGCTTGAATTCATATAGCCGACCTAACTTCTGATTTTTGTTGATTGCTTGTTGGATGTGAACGTTAAATGTCATGGTGACATCCACTATAACCACTAGGAATTTAGCATTGACGAGTACTTCAAAATTTTATTTGCAAAGGTGATTTGAAATAAACTTCTCATTTGGTATGAGACTCAGGAATGAAAAGGAGACATTTTAACTATTTTGGGTTTAATATTAGGTCTGATTTTGCTGGCCAGTTTTCTATGGCGCAGAATGAATCTTGTGTGAGCTGTTAGAGAGGAATGGAATTTTGGGCAGATCAAATAAGGGTTGCATCATCTGCATTTCTGGCATATTTTGAGTCTGTTAATTCTAAATTAATGAGACCTGTTAATATCTGTAATGAATTATCTACTACACTTTATCTGCTGGGGTGAGTTTTGATGCTAGTTTAAGAATAATGTGTTGTTGACTTGTCTATTTCACATCACCCTTACAAAGTTGGGAATTCAAGTTAGTTTTTTCAAAGAATTCAGACAAGTGTCAGGAAAAAGTCAGGACTACAATTTCATATTCTAACTGTTTCTTACTGAAATTGGTACACCTTGTTTTCTGTAGCATAGACTAGATCCAGGCCTGCTGAATCTAGCTTTATTTGTATGCTTGTTGTTTGTTTATTTCCCTGAAATGCTAATTCCACCTAAACGCGGCCTTTTAGCACTTCTGTGGATCCCTAGTGATATCTGCATTGCTTACTGTACTTATTTCCTTGTTTCACTTGTAAGAAAGTTACTGTTTGTCGTTTTTGCATTTAAGTTACCTGTAACACATTGCATTTAAGTTACCTGGCACTTGCTCACTAAAGCAATTATATAAGTCAGCTCTAAAAAATTAAAAGCACTACACCCTCACAAACTCCCCATTGGCCCTTTTTTCAATTATAAAGGAATTCCCAATACTATTCTAGCATGTCCAAAGGTCAGTTGTCAATCTCCTCTCCGGTCCAGCAGGTGAATCTGGGAATCTTGAGGCAATGTTACAACTGCCTCATGTACACAGACAACCCTCTCCTCCTCCCAACAAATTCCAACACATGTGAGAGATGCAACCATATAGCCAAACTGGAGGCTAAGCTCTCTCAACTCAGTACTGGCGTAACCAGTCAGGAGGAGAAGGAAACCACACTCACTACAATTCCAGTCTCACATAGACCTACCACGACAACAAACCAAACACATAAACACACAAAAACATACTCGGAGGCTCTAAATAAAAATCTGCCTAAGCAGCAGAGACCTCCAAAGCAGACACCCAAGCAACCGCTACCCCAAAACAAAACATGTGCAACACATAACTCACAAAGCCAGTGTGCCAAACAGTCACAGCCCTTAAGGCTAAACAACACACCTGATACACTTGTAATAGGTGACTCTATCGTCAGGCACACTGACATCCCGCTCACCAGGCTGAACAAGGAGAAGGTCACGGTGAGCTGCCTGTCGGGCGCTAGGATCCGCCACATAACACAAGCACTCAGGTCACTCCAAGGCAAGTACAAATATGACTCAGTCATTGTCCATGCTGGTGTGAATGACCTGAGACGTACCTCCCTGGACTACATGAAAAGAGACATAGAGGAGCTCTCTGAGCATGTAGCCCAGGCCGGTATGACCCTGACCTTGAGTAGCATCTTACCCTCACCAAGAATGATGCCACAATATGAAGACAAGATGATCAATTTCAACAATTGGCTTAAGTGTTGGTGTCATTCAAAGGGGATCCAATGCCTGTCAGCCTGGGATGACATGCTCGACAAGCCACGATGCTTCGCTAGGGATGGCTTGCACCTGTCACCCTGGGCTTTCGGATATTGGCAAAGGCTCTTGCTACCCCCATAGTGCCTTTTTTAGGCAAGGCTCAAAAGACAAACCCACCTCCATAGGTATCACAAGGGATAAGAAACTAAGAGTAATGCTACTCAACGCCAGAAGTCTAAACCTCAAGATGCACGCTCTCGAAACTGTCCTTAGCATGGAGAACATCGATATCTGTGCAGTAACAGAAACCTGGTTCAAGGCTCCCGAGAGCACCCCAGCACTACCAGGTTATACCTCATACCATGCTTTTCGCCCCAAAACTTGGACCGAACCACAAAAGGAGGGGAGTATCAATATTCACAAAGATACCCACACCTCCAGGTTGGTGGCACAGCACGAAGCATCAGAGACTATCCATGTGCAACTAACTGTGGGTAAAACTGCCTTCCAGTTTATAGCCTGCTACAGACCACCCTCCCAAACACAGGAACCCCACTTGGTCTTCCTGAGAATACTGGAAAATATGAAGGTCTCTACAAACACCATTATATTGGGCGACTTCAACTACCCAAACATAGACTGGGAGCATTACTCTAGCTCCAACACCCTAGCCCAAAGGTTCCTAGAATTTATAAACTCAAATGATATGGAACAACTTGTTACCACTCCCACAAGAGGGGAAAACATACTGGACCTGATCATCACCAACATGGGGACACTATGCTCCAGACCAGAAGTGTATCCCTCACTGGTAAGATCAGACCATAACCTAATCTCAATGGATATTCACATCCCGACCCCACCCCCTGCCCAGAAAACCACAGTGAAAAACTTCTCTAAAGCAAATTTCACACACCTCAAAACCGAGGCGAAATCCTTCAAAGCCCCCGGGCCTGTGGAAAATACGCACCAGACCGCAGAATCCTTTATAAACACATTCTATGAACACCTTCAGGAATGCATGGATCATGCAATCCCAAATAAAACCAAGACCCAATCCTCCAAAGGCAGACGTCCTGTCTGGTGGACCCCAGCCATAAACAAACTATACAATAGAAGGAGGAAGCTACTACATGTTAGAGCAAAATCCCAAAAAGGGAAGGCATCTCTGATCAGTATTAGCAAAAAACTATGGGCACTCATAAAATCGTCTAAGGCCAGCTTCGAGAGAAAAATTGCACAGGACACTAAGGATAATCACAAGGCTTTCTTTAGTTATGTTAGGAACCTGGGTGGGAATTCCCAGATATGCTCAGAATTAGTCCAAAATGACAAAAAATACACCGAGCCCACAGACATTGCCAACATCCTAGCTGACAGGTTCAGTGCAAACTTCTCCCTTCTCTCCCCACCAAAAGAGCAAATATCTATCCCAACAGAGTGCTGACCCCCTGACATCTCAGATGCTCAGGTAAGAGCCGCCCTCTCCAAAGCAAAAAACACAGCATCAATGGGACCAGATGGTGTCCCGGGCTGCGTCCTACATGAACTCCAAGAAGAGCTAAACCCAAACATAAAACTACTGTTCAGTCTTAGCCTTACTACAGGATATGTACCCAAAGAGTGGCGTACAGCAACAGTGGTCCCTCTCCACAAAGGTGGTGCCTCAACGGATCCTGGAAACTATCGCCCCATAAGCCTGACTAGCTTGGTCTGCAAAGCTATGGAAAGGATCATCATGGACCTCATAAATAAAGATATTGGGGACCTACAGACACTGGATCCTACCCAGTTTGGCTTTGTTAAGGGCAGATCCTGCCTCTTAAACCTGGTCGATTTATTTGAAACAGTCACCAAGGCCATTGACGAGGGGAAGGTGGTCCACACAGCCTACCTGGACTTCGCAAAAGCCTTCGATACAATACCCCACTTGGGCATTATAGATAAGCTCACCAGCTTAAATATAAACCCCTATGTCACTAGATGGGTTGCAAACTGGCTCAAAGACAGAACCCACATGGTTAGAATTGCTGGAGCCATGTCAGACTCCAAACCAGTTACAAGTGGCATCCCACAAGGCTCATTCCTGGGACCTCTCTTGTTCGGTATATATTTCTCAGCGGTACAGGCCAACACGGAAGGACTGTGGCTGACCAAGTTCGCAGATGACTGCAAACTGGGCACCATAATCAACTCTCCAGCCGACACAAGCATCCTCCAAAAGGGCCTCATAGAAACAGACAACTGGTGCCAGAGCCATGGCCTCAAGCTAAACGCCAAAAAGTGTATAGTCATCCCCTTTGGCAAAAACAAAGTGCCCACAAATTACCACATAGGTGGTAATCCATTAAGTACAGAAGAAGTCATTAGGGACCTGGGGACCCAAGTTGATAGCAATCTCTCATTTGACAACCATGTGGCCAAAGTGGTTAGAAAAACATTTTATATAGCCCACCTAATCATGAAGGGATTCACATCTAGATCAGGGATGTCATCATACCTCTTTACTCATCCCTCATCAGGCCCATAATTGAGTACAATGCCCTTTTGGGATGTACCTTACCAGACACCTGCAGCAACTGGAAAGACCCCAAAAGTACCTCACCAAGGGGATCAAAGGGCTCAAACAGATGCCATATGCTGCCCGGTTAAAGAAACTCCAGCTCTACTCAGTGGCATACCGCCTGCTCAGAGGCAATCTGTGCCTGACGATAAAGCCATGTCCAACCCAGAATTAATGGACATGCTGCACCTCAGAAAATCCAAATCCCATCGAGCTACGTGCTCGAGAGACTTGAACCTCAGCACTGAAATAAATAGGACATGCTGGAGGGACAGATTCATAACCCAGAGGCTCCCTTCACTCTGGAATAAAATCCCAGTCCAGGTTAGGCAGAGTCCCACATTGACTCTCTTCAAGAGGAATCTTGATGAGTGGATGGGAGATCGTAGGTTTACCCTGGCTATCACTTCTGTGTCACTGTTAGACAGAGGCACAGTATACTAACCTCAAAAAAAGGCATAGCAAAATTAATTTAAAATGGGTGGCGAAAGCCAAACATACTCTGGCTAGGCTTATAAATGCCCTAGGGCAGATAGCCTAGTATGAACCTATGAACCTATGAACCTATATGAAAATATGAGTACATAACACATAGTCATATACTCATAAAGCAGTAGATCCAAAACAACCTATCAGGCTATGTAGAATTGCTATTTAACTGTAGCCTCCAAACAGGCTTCATGCCTCATGAATGTTGAACAGCTGCAATCATCCTTCTGCACAAAGGTGGACCATCTACAAATGCTGCAAGCTATGGACCCATCAATATCACTAGTCCCGTATGCAAATCCATGGAAAGAATTATCATAGAAATTAGCAATAATGAAAGTTTCAGACACTGGAGCCAACCCAATTTGATTTTGCCAAGGGCAGGTACTGCCTACCTCAGCTTGGTGGACTTCTTTGAGGAGGTCACCAAAGCAATGGATGAGGGTAAATAGTTCACACTGCTTACCTTGACCTGACTAGGGCATTTGACATAATACCTCACTCAGGCATTGTTGACAAAACCCTTATGTCACCCAGTGGATAGTCAGCTGGCTCACAGACAGGACTCGGGTAGTTAGAATTCGGGAGTCCACCTCTACAAAGAGGCCAGTTGCAAGCAGACTCCCTCAGGGATCAGTCCTAGGACTGCTCATTTTTGGAATTTACTTCTCTTAAGTCAAGGTCAATATCAATGGCCTCTGGCTGACTAAATCTGCAGATGATAGCAAATTGGGAGCTGTCATTGAATCCTACATGGACACAAATGTTCTCCAAGAAGGGCTGACACAAATAAACAACTGGTGTCAGAGCTATGGACTAAAACTAAATGCCAAGAAATGCATAATAGTATCCTTTCAGAAGTCATCCACCCCTGGTAACTATCATATTGACAACACCCCCCTAAAACCTGACCCAGTAGTCAGGGACTTGGGACCACACATAGACAGCAATCTAGCCTTTGACCATCATGTGTCTAAAGTAGTGAGGAAATCATTCTATGCTGTGCAACTTGTAAACAAAGGTATGACATTTAGGTCCAAGGAAGTCAATGTTCCACTGTATTAGTCATTCATCAGATCTATGATGGATTACAATGCTTCCTTTGGTATGTACCTAACTAGGCATATCCAGCAACTGGAACGTCCACAGGGGTCCCTCACTAAATGAATACAGGGTGTAAGTAACATGTCCTATGCAGACCACCTCAAGGCCCTATCCCTATATTCTGTCTCCTACAGGCAGGATATTTTGCCTAGCATACAAAGCATTGTCAGACCCCACTCTGATGGAACTCTTGCATATCCACGAAGCAAACAGTACCAGAATTACCCATTCTAAAGATGTAAACCTTTCCTGTGATCTAAATGGGACCTGCTGGACAGACTAGTATGTGTGCCAGAAACAACCTCTTTTCTGGAACAGGCTCCCCATTCATGTGAAGCAGAGTTCCTCCCTAATCCAATTCAAATGTAATTTGGACAATTGGACATGAAACAGGAAATTCACTCCAATTTAGCTCTTATGTCTCAAATGGACACAGACAACCTGTAAATGGTTCATCTCCCTGCACCCCCCTGTCGCTTACACTTATCAAGGATATCAGAACTTGTCAGGGATTTGGGGTGCATGGCTAGGCTTAAAAAAGGACCTTGTGGTCATTAGCCTAGTAAACACTTATGAACCTAAAAAAAGTAGTATCTGTACCCCCAACACCCCTGCTAATTATATATACAAAAACTGAGACTACCCTACAGTGGGGAAAAGGCAAACTTTCTGATCCCCACTGCTTGTGATCTCTCACAGAGAACAAGCAAGCACATTTTGTTAGCTATGTTGTCTTTTTTTTTTCAGTGTGATGATTGTACAATTTGATCCGAAAATATACTCTGTCATTTTTGGCTAGAATTGTGATAACAGACTAAACATAGACAATTTTCTTTAACACAGTAGTGCTGGAACAAAATACATATTCATTTCCTCAATAAAGCTGTGTTGTCAGCAGTACACAGATGTACCACATGGCAAATACACAAGCACTTTTTAATCTGAATAGTAGCAGTATATACCCTAGGTAAACATTTTTTTTCAATGGCCATTTCACCCATTTGTTCTGCTGTGGATAATAACCACTCTCACTCTCTCTCTCTTTCTCAGTCTCTCTGCTTGATTTAGTTCATTATAGTTGCATGGGTTTTCCTATTCTGTTGACTGTTTCTATACCAAATCAGGGCTTTTCCAAAAATGTCTGTATTTATAGTATGGAATGTGTAGTATATAATGTTAACAGCATAAATATTTGCTGAGGCATATTGCAAAGCACCATATGAATATTCAAGGCATTGAAATTGCATCAGGAGGTATTTACATACACAGTCATTTATTTTGTAGGGCTGTTAGTGTTCCATATGCCCTGCTCTAAATCTTTAATGCCAGAGTGGTGACTCTCCAATCTGGTGTCCACAGCTGTGGCTGTATAGAGTATGCTGCATCATTCAGCACTTGCTCCTGTGGTAAGCTGGCATCTATATTACTTTGTCGAAAATTAAATTCATCGAACCTCCATTCATTGAACATAACTCAGTGAATTCTCCCTTCAGCAAATGTTTTACACAGAAAATGAAGTTAGATGTCCACTACTCTGTCACACACAGTGTAGTATATCAAACCGATCAAGGTGGGGGGCTGTGCCCCCAAACACCTCTACTTATATATACCAACTCTGAGATCACACTACAGTGGGGAAAAGGGCAATGTCCTACTGCTGGCCACCTAACTATGTTCCCTGTGTAAAACTTTCATTGATATGAACATTCACTGAAGGGTACATTCTCTGACTTATGTTCGATAAATAGAGGTTCGAGGAAGTTAATCTTCAGCAAAGTAATATAGACCCGATATGCTGCACCTTGGGATGACATAGTGTAGGATATAACTATACCAAATTCAGACATTATGGATGCTCTAATAGTCACTTATAAACTGCACATTCAATGAGTGTACCTGATGTGGTTCTTATATTACATTGCAATACATCATATTTCATTACATTTGCTTGATGGCAGAAGACAATAAGCCTAATATGTCTATTGTTTTATGTGCATTTACATGTCATCATTCCTTAACATCCCTTCCTTCTTTCAAATATTTTTCCACCTGTCTCATATCATCTTGAAGACTTCTGTCCTTCTCTACTACCCATTCCAGTAGTTCATTATTTGAATCTAAAACCCTTTCTGCAAAAAGTGCTTTTGGAGATTCAGGAGTAATTATTTTCCCATTATAATTTTTCCTGCACCCCTTCCTTTCCCCTCTGTCCTCCTCACTCAAGATGACCCCCTTCAATCTACAGATCATGAATCTATCCACTAATATATCTCCCTTATCTCTTCTGCTCTCAAGTTAAAGTAAGAAATGATACCCAACAATGCACTGAGCTCATCCATAATATCACACATTCTAATCTCATGGATATACAGCTGGGAAATTTAACTCACCTACCCATATTGTTGCCCTCACTATCCCTGGAAATGAAGATTCCCATGAAATCACCTGGAACAAGTCATAGACTTGAGCCAAAGCCTAAAAGTAATTATTCTATAGGACCGGCTATACCAGGCTACAGTGTCTTCATTGCCAAGTATATCCAATGTGAGCCTCTTGTTAAAATATTCAACTTCAGCCTTTCCAAGGGGTTTGTTCCTGATTCCTGATGCCTGGAGAACAACCACTGTGACTCCCCTACACTAGCAGGTCCCTCTAAAAACTCTGGTAATTACATGCATATCAGCATTAACAGCCTTATATGCAAAGTCATGGATAATATTATTGCAGAACTTATTTATGCAGACACAGACAGCTTAAGTGATCTTGACCCTCTCAGTATGGTATTGGAAAGGGCAGATCCTAGCTACTGAATATAATAAAGTCTTTGAAAAGATTACAGAGGCTGTAACAGATCACTCCATGCACATTGTTTATCTTGGCATGGCCAAAGCTTTACACACTACCCCCCCCCCCCATACTGGTATTATTGAAATACAGGCAAAATTAATGTAAACCCTGCTGTTGTCTGCTGGATTGTAATTTAGGTAACCAACAGATCTCATTTTGTAATAGTTTCCTGTACCCTCATTGGACATAATTTTGTAACTAACGGGGTTCCATATGGATAAGTTCTTGACCCTATTTTCTTTGGCATTAATTTTGGAAACATTCAAGATAATATCACAGAAATGTAGTTGACTACGTTTTCTGATGACTACAACCTGGGCAATCATGCACTAATTCTAAAATGCTCCCAAAATGGCTGGAATATGCACATATGTGGTGTACTTAAAACAGTCTCAAGATGAATGCAAAAATGTGCAGCACAGCAACATCTGGCAGAATTAAAGCTCTGAAACAAACAAAAATGGCTTTGGGTCCAGTAAGGCACAGAAAAAATATCTATGAATTAGAAAGGCTTGTCAGCTATATGCACACTACCACTATTTTTTTAAGGTTCACTTATCAATACTCTACTACTGATTTGAATTATTTAGATGTGTTAGTCAAGAGATCTACTTTGCATCAGCTGCAGAGCAGCATCTATAGGAAACCTACTAGAAAGAATGTTCTACTACACAAAAACAGCATGCACCCCAGACATTTACCTAAGAATGTCTTGAAGGGCCAAGTGTATAGGGTGCTTAGGTTGCATAATGATGACACAGAGGCACTCCAGGCCCTTGATGAGGTCCAAAAAGAGTTTTTAGCTAGGGAATAAATACTCTAAGAAAGAGATCACTGCTACCATTGATGAAGCATGGTCACAGAGAAGTGGTAGATGTAAGTCTTATTTTGGCAATGGAGCCTATACATCTGAGTCCATCCCTGCTACAAATGATTTTAGAGTTGTCCTTCAATACTCTAGTGACATCAATGAATATGTTTCTGTCATCAAAAAGAATTGGAATATTTTGCATGTAGTACCAGGACTACTTAACAAGATTTGAGATGCACCTACTTTCTCATTTAGGAATAATAAGTTCTTAAAACAACAGTTATGCAACAGAACAATCATTAATAGAACATTTCTCTCTTCATGCATTGGCGTGTTTCCATGCAGATGCTGCTCTGTGTGCTCATACATCCATACTGGCACTACGTATACACATCCTACATGAAACTTCACTATTAGTGGCACTTGCTATGCTGACTGCCGCACCACTAATGTGGTTTATTTCTCTTTCTGCCAGGTTTGTCATGCTTACTATGTGAGTAAAACCAATAGAATGCTCAACAATAGGATCCTTGCGCATAGAAGGGATATTATTAACCAGAAAGATAGAAGTGCTCTAGCCCAATATGTGAGACAGACTGATCATTCACATACATTTAAATTTCTGGTTATTCAAGTCATGCATCCTAATATCCGGGGAGGTGATATTGAGAACCACACAGAAAGTGAAGAGCAGAAATGGATTCTCATTTTGAATGCTGAAAAACCTCCAGGTTTAAATGGGACTACATCTCTGAAACCCTTTTTAAAGTCACACTCCCTAAAACATTAAAATGTATATGTATTGACACACTTGTAAAGTCACTTTTTAGCAGTTATTTGTTAGTAGTCTGTGTTTCAAATTTTTTAATTGTCTCTGCAGCTTACTTTTTATACAGATTTAGTGATGTTTTTTATTTAAATGTATTTTTGTGTATGTATTTTTAAATGTTCAATTGATGCTTATTGTCTCCATCAGCTGACTTGCTATATAAGTTGAGATGCAGTTGTATTCAGTGTCTGATGAAGCGATATTAACTATCGTGAAAGCGCTTACATTTTTAGTCCTTTAATAAACTTTGTTGGTTCGTGTAAGTTCGGCTACAGTTACATTTTTGTTTATTCAAAATTAAAGCTATCTCCACCTCATGTGTTATAAATGGTACTCTTCTTCAGACAGATACAGTCATAAGAGACCTGGATATTTATGTGTACAACTCAATCTCTCTCTCACTGTATTTCTTCTATTTGATTATCATGTTTCCATGATACTTGGGAGTTTCTTTTGTTTGGTTCAGTTAATTCCAAAGGAAATGTCTTCAGGATGCAAAGGAGTCGTCTAACCACTGTACTCTTCTCTTATCAGACTCAGCAAAAACACAATGCCTCCTTTGATATGTGTGGATTCAAGCATATTGCTCAACTGAAAAGGCCCCTATAAACCGAGAAACTTAAAGGCCTTATATCCTCTAACTATCCCAATAGACTAGCAAAGCTTATACTTAGCAGCTTAATGGTTGCCCAAGATGACCTTTATGTTGCCTTTCATGCCATGAAAGACAAAATCCTATTTGACTTTGTATTTTTACAAAAACAGTGGCTCTACAAACACTCATACTAGGTAACTTAAGCTACACCAACAAATAAACAAGCTTCACTGTAGAACAGGTTCCTGACTCAATATATTCCCAGCGTATTGCATATGCAATCAGTTAGGTCAAGCAAAGTACTCCTTTGTCAGATTTCAAGTTTAGTCTTGATGAGTGAATGGATAGACACAATTTTACACTAGGGTTATCATGTACAACACTGCTCAGTTTGGGAATTGAGCAATATTAAGCATTTGTAAAGGGTGGCAAGAACATTTACATGTGTCTGCTTTACATGGTTATGCATCTTATGGTTCCTGTGGTTGCTTGCCTAGTACTGTTCCTATGTTCCTGGGTTGTAGAAACCCAGTGTCCCTTTCATTATATGGCACTCAGAACTGAACTTAGTACTGAAGGTGTGGTCTGGCTATGGCTCTGTAGAGAGGAATTATTACTACTTTGCTTCTGGCATCTATGCCTGAGGATACAACCCAACATTCTATTTGCAGCTGTTGCTGTCTCCTCCATGAGCTCACAGTGGTGTACTCCAGGTGTGATCAGTACTCGTATGTCATTTTCCTGGGATTATTTGTTCACCTGCTAACTGATATTTCACACCAAGGCTGTTGTGTTTTAAATACGTTGCTTTACATTTGTTTGATTTGAGTTTCAATTGTCATTTTTAGCCTTTCCTAATCCTTTGTAAACTCTTCTCACTGCTGCACCTATTCTGTGTCATCTTCAAAGAAGCCGCTCCATGATCTATTCCTTCCAAAATGTTTGTTATAAACAAAATAAAGAGTATTAGACACAGAACTAACCACTTAGGTGCACCATTAGTTACGTTTCTAATGTCTGCCATTGTCTCAGTCTCCACAACTCCCTGTGTCTTACCATTTAACCATGTAGCTAGTCAGTTCCTTAGCTTTCACTTATACTCATTTCCCCCAGTTTTCCTATCAGATTTCTGTGTATGACTAAGTTAAAAGCCCTGCTGAAGTCCTACTATACACTATATCTGCTAGCACTGCCCTATCAAGTTCACCAATAGACCAATAATAAAACTAGAACACGTTTGACTGAAACCTCCTTCTGGTCAATAAACCATTTTGGTTGCTGTCTCAGAGCCCGTTGTTCAGCAGAACTAATATAACATTCCCATCAGGAATCTCTATATGACTTTTTCCACAACTGTTGTTAAGAAAACAGACTTGTAGCTCCTCAAAATTTTTCTGTTACCCCTCTTCCACTGTACAGTGGAACTGCATTTGCTGTCTTCAAATTCTCTGGTACTTCTACACTAGCCAGAGGTATGTTGAAGATTCCCATCAGGAGTTTGCCAACACACTGATCAGATTTTGAAGGAAGATTTGAGGAAGTCCTTTTCCTTGGGATTTATCATCCTAAGGGCAACCAGTTACCTTTGCCTCTGAACTACTTCCTTCCTGTACTGGTGTCTGTCCACTGTTCTCCATTCTTCCCACCCAGCATGACAATATCCACATTCATTCCTTTGGAGGATGAAACAAATTATTAATTCAGGACCTCTACTTTTTTCCTAGTCTTCTTATTATTTTCATCCTTACTTTTATCATATTGGCCAGTTCTGTCCATACATCCCTTCTTTCTGCTATATAACTAAACAAAACAACTGTACTTTCCTTCCTGATTTCGTCTGCAATCTCAATTTCAAGTTTTAAATTTATTGCCCTTGCCAGTGTTGGGCCTATTTACTAATCCATGAACTGCTCTCCACCTCCTCAAATCCTGTTATCATCATCTTGTAGGCTCTCTTCCTTGTTCTAATTTGTAGCTCACATTACTGCCTGGCGACATGGGCCACCTTCTCTTTTTCCTTCCTCACACCCTTGTCTGTAGTCCTTGGTTCTCCATCACAGATTCAATCCAATATGTTTACTCCCTTATGTTAGTCCCAGTCTCATGGCTCATCCATGTCTGTGACTCCATGCAACATAACCCACTCTTTTAAAATCCAACACCCACATCTTTTGCTTTTAAAATTATCCCCACATAATCTAAATAACAACATGGCATGATTAATGCTGACTAACAGTGCCTTAATCTGAACATCTATGATACCCTCTGCATTACTTAGGAGCGAGTCTAGTATTATCTCCTTTCTGGCACAGTCCTGCATTAGTTAGCTAAACCAATCATGGTACAAGATCTCATTAAATTACCACTTCCTCTCTATCATTTACCCTCCAAGGAGAGCTTAACTTAGTTAATATCTTGTGTATGGATAACTGGCTTAACTAGAACTCTAAAAAGTGCTATTTATTTCTTTTTTCAGAGTTCAGCAATTACAACATATGTTACAAACAATACTCATTTACCAAATGCAAAAACAGTCAGAGACCTAGTCACTCAGGTTGATAGTTCCTTCATCTTTAAGAATCTTGTGGCAACTGTAGTCAGGAAATCCTTCTACGTAACACAACAAGTAGCAAAAGATATCTTAGCAAGATCCAAAGATGTTATAACTCCTCTATATTCAGCACTAATCTGACCCATTATAGGGTGCAGTATTCCTTTTGGGATGTACTTCACTGGGCATATCAATAAAGTCAATAAGCCCCAGAGATTCTCATCTAAACATATTTCTGGCCTTAAAACATTTAGTTTACAGAACAGACTGGAAGATCTGCCTTTGTAATTTGCAACTTATAAACTTATTTTTCAATTTCTCTTAATATTTTGGATTTCTAATACCGCAATGGGAATAGATCCCATTCCCAGATCAAGAAGTTCATGAAATATTCCTTCCATCTTTGTTCTTAGCCAAGAGTGCTCTTCTCAGGACCCAATATGTACTTAAAATGCCCCCCTTCTGCAGTTCATATAGGGTTACATGCATTGGTAGCATATTTACATAAGAGAGTAATTTCTATTTTATTATTTCTATTGCTTCTACTAGTACCGGAACTGTGTATCTTTCTTCCACTTTGGTCTTGTTTCTGCTACAAAATTCTGGATTTTATGGCTTTGTGTCTTTCCATATGTAAGACACTCCCCCAGATTCAGCAAGCAGCCATGCAGGAATAAGTTATTCATGCACGGCAGGGACTGTTCCTCTTCAGCATGGCAACACGCCATGTATATGTATGAAGGCGCGCTGCCATGCTGTAAAATTGACATGGTTCTGGGAACGAGCACAGGGGGGGTTTGTCTGAGATCAGAGCTCTCACAATATACACACCCCTTGCACTCCAGAATTGCCTTTTGGCAATTTAAAATGAGTGAGAATGCTCATAACACCCCCAACCCATCAGGATAACAAATCTGGTCAAAGCCATAACGGACAATCGTCCCTACCAAGACAAATGTTGTTAGAATAACACTTAGCATAAGCACATAGTGCACACCACCCAACCTGTCAGAGTAAGAAACGTGGACAAAGCCAAAAGGGACAATCATCCCACTAAGCAAAAAGTTGATAGAATAACAGGTTCAGCATTAGCATGGATATTCTGAAGGGTACAAATAAAATAACACACAAATATTTTTTTTAAAACATGCAATAACGTTTAACCATAGCTGTGTGGGTGTGCCCATTGCTTAGCTATGCTTAGTCAAGCTTAAACAGCACAAGAAGTTAAATAGCAAGAGACATCCAGCATATGCAGTATTGTAATAGTATAGTGGTTAGAGCGTACGCTTTGCAAAGTGCCTTTCCTGGTTTAATCCCCACTGTAACCAATTTGTGTTTTACATGTGAAAGCAGTACATAAACATTTTTTTTATAATTAGCTACTAAATAACATATATTTGTTAACCAGAGTACTGTAGTAGGTCCAGATGTGAGGTGTCAGTTTAATAAAGTCGTGAAACCCCCATATAAACACAAGTGCCCCATACAGTATAGCCACACATGAATAAATGTAATGAAAGCACACTGGGGGATGTCAGGGACAGTAAACAAATTTATAATATGTAATGAATGATGAATCAATCTCATACATCAGATAGTCTATAAAATAAAAAATAAGCAATGCTAAGCATTGGACAGCTCTGCTTACCAGGTGTAAGCATTGTGTAAATATGACTGCTAAGCAATGAGTAGCCCAGCTTAGTGGATTTGCCCATTGGTAAGCAGTGCTGAACCTGCCCCTTTAAGCACTGTCAACCTTAGCTAAGCAGGTTTGCCCGTAGCTTAGCTTAGCTCAGTATATTCAAAACCATCCAATCAAGGCAAAGGGCAGGAAATCAGATGTATTTGAATCCCGCGGGTGGGAATACAGCTCATAACTGGTTGCAGCTCCCAAATGTAGGCAGTATGTCAGGAGTTGGTGAGGGCATGCGCTTCTGGGCACAGTGCTGGGGCATACAGGATTCCAAGGTCATGGTCGGACTCCTGGTACAACATCATGATGATAGACTGCTGCAGGGCCAGTACCAGGGCTCCCAATGTAAGGCAGAAGCCTGGGATTGTCTCACCCATGATCTCACCAGTGCCACTGGTATCCCTCAGACTGATGAGCAGGTCCAGCACCACTATCCCAACTTGAAGCAGAGCTAGAGGGAGCTCTTGGATGAGTGGGTCCAAGAAGCAAGGCAGAAGGGTGGTGTCCCAGCAGTGTGTAAGTAGTCATACCAATAACTGTTTACTAATGTCCAGCCTGTGTATGTGATGGATAGGTATGTCTAAATATTTCTCTATTTCCCTTACAGTTGCTGCTGAGCAGGCTGTGAATCAGGAAGCCCATGCTAGTAGGTTGCAAAGGGTGCATCACAAGGATGGTGAGTAACAATCCTGCTTGTAGTAGCCATACCAAAAATATATAAAGTAGTAGAAAGTCACCTGGCAGTATAAAAAATCTGTATGGGTTGTACTGAATAAACCAGACAATATGACAGTAATAGTCCCATATAGGTCATATTTAAATAAAACTGTAACTGCCTGGCAATAAATTTCTAAATCCTGGACTGGTTGTGTTTACTCTGGTATTGTATGGCATTTAGTTTTGCATTCTCTGAATAGTAATGCTGTGTTAACCACTGTTACTCACACTGTGCTCCATAAAAAATGTCTAGGAATGTCTGTATAAGACTGTTGTAAGTACAAAATCAGATTGTACAACCAAGAGAGACTTAAACAGAAAACACTGAAGAAATAGACAGCAATATCCCAATAGCACACTCTGATGAAACTTAAATTATTGTATTTTTAGGAGACGCAGCCATGGTTTGAATCCTGGGAGTGGTAGCAAGTTGTATGCATAAGCATACCACTCAACTGTACAGATTTTTGCAGAATGTCCAGATAATTGGCTCATATTTTCTGCCTGTTCCTTTGTCCCCCTGGCAAATGAGTGGGATGATCTCAGAATTGTAGTCACTAAATAATGACATACATTTGATTTTCAGACCTCAAAACCTTTAGAAAATGTATATCAAAACAAATACTGTCACTCTAGAAACTCTCCAAGTTTATGAGAGCAATATTCAAAATATGTCCCTATTTGTACGCCCATTTTGTCAAGCTTTGCCCAGAGTGTGTGCATTAAGAGCTTGAGAGGTATGTACATAATATTAACTAGGAATCTGGGAATATGTGTAGAAACAGTCAGGTAGTGTTGAAAAACATTTCCCCCCCACAGGTCTGTCAGATAAGAAAATTGTAACTGCCTGTCAATAAAGATTTAAATCCTGGACTGGTAGTGTTTACTCGGGTATTGTATGGCCTGACATGTAGCATTCACCAACATTTGATATCAGAATAATACTGTTGTGTAAAGCACTGTTTCTCACACTGTGCTACATAAAAATATGTCTAGGAATATCTGAATAAGACTGTTGTAATTACAAGGTCAGATTCTACAACCAAGAGAAACTTAGATAGAAAACACCGAAGGAATAAACAGACGTATCCAAATAACACACTATGATGAAGCTTAAATTGTTGTATTTTTAGTAGACACAGCCATGGTTCGAATCCTGGGAGTGGTAGTAAGCTGTATGCATAATCATACCTCTCATCTGTACATATGTTTGCAGAATGTCCAGATAATTGGCTCATATTTTCTGCCTGTTCCTTTGTCCCCCTGGCAAATCAGTGGGATGATCTCAGAATTGTAGTCACTAAATAATGAAATACGTTTGATTTTCAGACTTCAAAACCTTCAAAAAATGTATATTAATACAAATCCTGTTACTCTAGCAACTCTACACGTTTATGAGAGCCATATTCAAAATATGTCCTTATTTATACACCCATGTTGTCAAGCTTTGTCCAGAGCATGTGCATTACGAGATTGAGAGGTATGGGCATAATAATAACTCAGAATCTGCGAATATGTGTAGAAACAGTCAGGTAGTGTTAACAAACATTCCCTCCACAGGTCTACCAGGTAAGAGATGTAGAATTTAGTTATAAGACAGTTGAAGTATAGACTGTGTACAAACATACCACTGCCCAAACCAAGGCCATAGGGTATTGTAATAATACCTGTAAAGTAATGATTAGAGCAATGATCATTAAAGTTGTGAGTACTGCAAGGATATATAAGTTGCTAATTGACATCTCTCTCTTGCCCCCCACCATATCTGCAACAATAATCTAAACACAGAAATCAATTGATATGTTTACAACAAACCTACTGTTGGGACATATGTCCTATTGTTCAACAAATATTGAAATGTGTTTCTATTACTGTTCCATGTTGAAATACTATCATTGGTGGCCTGTTGCTATCAATGTACCCTGCATGTCGTTGTAATGGCCACTGTGGCTCCATATATGCATGTGTTATGTTTGCTATGCAAATTTCCAGTTTGGCTTTTTGGGTTAATGGGAATATCTATGCATGCTGTTATAGCTAATCCTGGATTGTGCTGACTATTACTAACCCACGCATGTTATAAAACTGCAACACCATAGCACGTTTGAGAAGGCCGGTCCCAGCAGACCCACCTCTCCCACCTCATCTTGCCATAGCAGTGGGCCTCAGCAGATCTGGGACCCACCCCACGACCTCCTCATCTTCTGGTTTTGCACCACCTTTGGGTGGAACTGCCTCAGGGGATGGGGCTTGTCTCCCCTCCCCCCCGGGAGCAGGCATGGACAGGATCATGTCACCCAAAGTCAGGTCCAGGGATTGGTGCATAGTAAACTCTGAAGGGAGTTTGGAGATCTGCTACCCCAGCTTGTGGCCTTGTGGCATAATTAGTGGGTCAGCCTGCCCCTCCTGCTCAGCCCCCAGCACAACCATCTTCGGGGCCGTGAAGGTGCAGTGGTGACTGCCCCTGGGTGGGGACCTCAGTCCCACTGTTTCCATTTGAGGGCTCATGGGCTTTTGATTTCCAAACACCCCTCCCCGTCCAAGGTGTTTTCCCCCCACATGTGTTATATACTGCCCCTGTATGCTGTCGTGCCTATCTTGTCTGTCTTCCTACCCAACCTACCTCCCCAAATATACCTACTATCCTTTCCCAACATCCCACTCTCACCTTAAAAAAAGGGCAATCTGTTCCCAAAAAAAATTTCACCCCTACATAGCTGTCCATTTCACGCACGTGTACACTGAACACATGTAATCTGGTCTAATTGGCTTCACAATACATTATTGTTGTCCTCACCTCTCTCTTAGGGGTTTCAGTGTCCAAATCTACCTCCAAATTCAGTATATATGCACAAATGTTGCTGTAGAAGAAATGGACAGCTATGGACCTTCCCTACACCCATCCTGCACATCACTAGCTACTTTCCCTATTGTCTTTCCCTATTTGTGCCCCCTTTTTCACCACTTTCCTATCACCCCTTTTTTCTTTTCTTTTAAAGAAATTAGCACTGGAGTAAGCAGGAGTAAGTACTTTTAAGCGGTAATAAGTGGGTTTAAGCCTGTTTGCATGGCGCTAAGCAGTGCCTATACAGATTGAGCACTTTCAGGCTAACTGTCTGCAAGCATATTTAACCAGAGGTTAGCATTGCTTACCACCATGCAAACCTGGGCAAACCTCTTTACAACTGCTTAGAAGTCCCCTACTCACTCTGTATCCAAAAGCCCTTGTTCTTCACAGCAACACTATAATCAAGCTTTGCAAGACTTGAACCCAAGACCCTGCACACCATAGGCACAGCAATTTAACATTAAGCCATTTGAGCTGTAGACAAGTGTGATGTTTTCTCAAACATATCATGCAGCACAGTCATTCAACAGTAGGGAAAATGTATTTATATATGTATATGTATGTATGTATGTATATGTATGTATATATATATATATATATATATATATATATATATATATATATGTGTGTGTGTGTGTGTGTGTGTGTGTGTGTGTGTATTGCATTCAGACATTGGATTTACATACTGAACCTCTCACTGCAAAACATCTGGCCAAAGGCAATGCTAATAAGGGTGAATGGGCCCAAAATAAGGATCTCTTGCAATTATTGCCATTACCACTTCCTCCACAGCTGAACTGATCTGCCTTGCAAGAAAAGGGCCAGTACTTGCAAGTCTTGAACACAGGACCCTACACAACAAGTTACCAGGAAGCCATCTCAGCTGTGAGAAGTTGGGATGATTTCTCTAATATATCATGCAGAACAGTCAGTCTACCATAGGGAATGTACAATGTGGAAGTACTAAACATTCTAATGATACATACACACACACACACACACACACACGCACATATATGTATATATATATATATATATATATATATATATATATATATATATATATATATATATATACACACAGACATACATACACACACATATATATATATATATATATATATATATATATAGAGAGAGAGAGAGAGAGAGAGTATATATAGAGGGTGCACAGCATACAAAACAGCCATTATTCCTACGGTTGCCACATTTTCAAATGGTGAGAGTCTTATTCTTTCCTACTAATGAGAATTATTGCATGAAACATATACCCACACATAATGCAAAGGACATGACACAACACACAATTTGCATACATAGAAATGTTTATAGCATATGCATAACATCAAGTCTCCCAAAGGCACTACCAGCTGGTTTTAAATACCATGTTAAATCAGTTTTAATTTAAGTGTAAATTTTGTTTCCATCATCATACATTTTTTTCTTATTCGTTTTTATTTTTCTTGTTCTCTTTTTTCCACTGTATTTAAAATGATGTCTAATTATACAATAATATTTTTATAGATAGTTTTTAGGGCTTTTGTACACAGACCTGAAGAAGTCTAGAAGGACAAAAGCGTTCTTTGTTAACAATAGGTTATGAAAATAGAATATGATTTTTGCAATTGATTTTGCACATGCAAAGTGTATATGTATATATTTATATATATTTTTGATTGACAAATGGACTAAGGTTGATATATTTCCAGCCATGTAGTATACTGTCTTGGATAAAATCACAGACTTAATAATCTGGTTAAATAAGAGGTACCACATAATTATAAATTTTATTTAAAGTACATAAGGATTATATTATTATGACAGCTACTAAGTAAGGCAAGACCAGCTCAAATGTCACACTGATAGGGGAAGGGATGTGAATTTAACATGTGTACCAATAACACTTTGTTTTACAGCACAATAAACCAGTCCTTTGCCTGATAAAAAGTGTATATATATTTAGAAAGCTTGTGAGGAAACTATTACTCTTTTAATTTTGTTTTACTTGGACCGCTTGTTTGTGTACTTAATAAAGGATTTTCAACTGGAAACAGACTGCCTGCCTTGCATGGATTACTTTGGAATACTTAGTAATTCTGTACAATATTTCATATGTTTTATATATATTTATATATATATATATATATATATATATATATATTTTTTTTTTTTTACTTAAGACGAGTTTAAATTTGCTACGTCTACTATTGTCTGATCTGATTAATATATGGTGATTAACTACAGATATATGAACTGAAAATCTTCCACATAGAGAAGTTTCTTACACTGTTTTGTTTTTGGACCCACTATACCTGGTTAGTGGGTTGGTTGAGACTTTGGGGATACCACAGAGATTACTTGTAAATAATGATATACTGTACATATGCACCTCTTACTGCATGACATATGGACAAAGGGTGACACACTTGGGGGACAGAGGCACAAGCACAGGGCCAATATTGACATATTGCTGTTACAAACTGAGAAAATTCCTGAGTAACAGGGTTTGTTGTGACATATCTCTTCTGAGGGATATGAAGTCAGTAACTCACATGAATGTCACCATGTACTGACTGCATTCATCAGAGTATGCTAGTGCATTTCTAAATATAGGAAATGTGGGAGTAACATACCACATGTAAGACTCCAAATTCTGGCCAGTCTGGAGATAGCCCTACAGGTGAGACTTTCCTCAACCACATAACACTGTCATGCCATACTTTAAATAATGTAGAACAGCCATAGCCACACAAACCCTGTTAAACCCACATTACTTCAAATATAGAACAGCAATACTTACATTCTGTCCCCATGTCTGGAACATCCCCCTCATGTTTGTTGGCCTGTCTCCACAGTGTATGTTGTAAGAGGTATTTCCAACTACCCTCTGTGATGCTGTTTGTCAGACACCCACATGAAGTCCTGCTCACAGTGAAGGAAAAGGTCCAACACCCACATGAAATGCTTAGTTATATGAGCGTGTTTCCATGCAATTGGCTACAGGAATGACACCACAGCTGTTCCACATACATTTAGCAAGCGGGGGACTGCAATTCTTGCACAGGCCATCAGCTGATCATGAGCATTAAACAAAATGTGAGGTACAGTGTGAAAATAAAACAATAACCAAAAACACACTGCGAGAGGAGCAACTGTAGCACCGGACAGCCATAAAATCACCAAACTAGATTTATTGCACAAACAGTCCAAGTTAAACGTTTGACAAATCACCACCTTTTTCGTCGTTAAAACAACAAACTTCATCAGACAAAGACCTTGGCCAGTGATGTGCACTGCTTCTCATGTATGTGTACTATATTCCATAACATGGACAGTGTCTGGGTTGTGTACATCACACATGCATGTTCTTTGATGTGTGGAAGTGTACATGAGGTCTCTGGGGGATGTTGTGTGGACAGATTGTTATCTTCTGATGTAGCATTCCTGGCCTCATTTGATGTGGCCTGGCTATGTAACTGAGGTATTGCTTGCACCTTGCACATTGACAGCATGATACAGGTATTCATTGGAGTTAGTGGCATCTGTCCATACAGGGCATGTGTCTAAGTCATGGTATTCCCTTTGTGGGTTACATTTTCAGACTCTACTGTTGTTGAAGACGTCCAATGGGTAACTTAGCAAAAGGGCCACTGTATGCATTTACTTGCCTACTGCAGGGATGGAACAGGGTGCCATGTCCTTTTACTTGCTGGATAGCACACATCAGGAGATGTAACACATCAAATTACTTTCCAATGTCAGTGGCACTGTTGTGGTCAACAAGCTTGTAGACCACTGCAATTACACTGTGGTTATTATCTGTGAGGCAATATGCAGAGAACTACCAATATAGTGGTTGTTGCCCAGCCAAGTGTGTTTGTGTATGAGACATGGGTGGAGAGTGTTCTCTGAGTAATAGAAGGGTTACCGATATTGTTCACCAATCCATAATGTCACATGTAAGGCTATGGATTGTCTACTCCAACCTCTCCAGTGTTTGACACCTGTTGTCCTTGTAAGGTGGACATTGTGACATATATTAGGTCCTCAATATAATAATTTAGCAAAACCCACCACACAATGGATCCTGTTATTACACAATCACAACAATCTCCACACAGGATACTGATGACAGACACACACACTTGCCAGTATTGAGATTCAAACCACTACCTAGCTATGCATTGCATCTACAGTGTACTGCATTTATCACATGCGCCATGGAGCTTATCGGATGGACATTGTCCCAAGGTAAATCTAAGGTGAGAAACATCACCAGCCTTTGTAAATACTGGCATTTGGTGATGTAGTGGGTGAGAGACCCCAAAAATAATTTTACCCCACACACACATTTACATTTGCCAGGGGTGAGGATCAAACCTCTATCTTACAATCTTTACAGACCATTATGTTATGCATTTATCATATGCTCCACTGACCTGGCATGGTTTAGGGTTGGCAATAGGTACTTCAAAGGTGGATGATATCTGCAGGACTGCTAAAGTCAGGCTTTCTGATGTGTACTGGGTGTAAATGGGGCCAACATCCTTGAGGTACAGACATTTTAGGGTTGACAAGAGGTACTTCTAGGGTGGATGATATCTGCAGGACTGCTAAAGTCATACTGTGAGATGTGTACTGGTTGTAAATCGGGCCAAAATCTTTGAGGTACAAACATACATATGCACACACACAAACACTTGCCATAGATGAGATTCAACCCCATATCTATGTAGTTATTGCTACTAAATTGTTCAGTATTTATGGCATGTGCCATGGAGCTTACATGTTGAAGATCTTTCCACAGGTATCTTTGAAGGTGACTAAGAGCAGCAGTGCTAAAGGAGGGGTAAGGGAAGAGTAGTAAGTATGAATGTCCATAAAATCAGGTATCATCAAAGACACATTCACTCCCTCACAGAGACACACACAGTTTCACAGTTGCCATATCTAGGATTAGGACTCTTACCTAGCTAGCATGCTACACTATAGCATTACACAGTCATCACAAACACCACAGAGTTTATATGTTGGAGAGTTCTCCACAGGTATCTTTTATGGTGACTAGCATCAGCAGCAGTGCTAAAGGAAGTGTAAGGGGAGAGTAGTAAGTGTGAATGTCCATAAAATCAGGTATCATCAAAGGCACACACACACACACACACACACACACACACACACACACACACACACACACACACACACAAACACAAACAATTTCACATGTGCCATCTCAGAGATTAGAACTCCTACCTAACTAGTATGCTACACTATACTATTATGCAGTTATCACAAGTGCAATGGAGCTTACGGAGCTGGCACTTGTCCAAAGAGTTATTTCAAGGTGACTGACATCAGCAGGCTTGCAAAAGTAGGGCAATGGGAGGTGTAGCGGCTGTGAATGGCCTCAAAATCATTCATCGCTGCACATGCACACACACACACACACACACACACACACACACACACACACACACACACACACACACACACACACACACACACACACACACACACACACACAAACATAGAATTTCACAGTTGCCATGTTTGGGATTATAACTACTATCTAACTATTTTGCAAGCACCATGCAGCTTATAGGGCAGACTTGGCCAGAAGGTTATTTTGAGGTGGCTGGCATCAACATTAGTGCTAACATGGACAATGGGAAGTGCAGTGCGTGTGAATGGGCTATAAACCATTCCTCTGAAAACTCCCACACACACACTCAGTCACACACAACTTTACATTTGACAGGGCTGGGTATACAAATGCTAGATGAATACAGATTTGTACTATCATGTTACACAGTTATCACAAGTACCACAGACACTATAGGGCTGAGGGCTACCAAAAGCAATGTCTACAGTGATTGTCATCAGCACATCATGTGATATTGGCCAATTGGCTATGTGGTTGGTGAGACAGGACTCATAATGAATATCTCTCTGTCAGTGCCTGTCTCTCTCTTCCTCACATCTCTGTGTGCGTATGTTTGACATATTATAGTGTGTTGGTATTGGATATCTGTGAGTATTCCTATCCAGTGTGCAAAGCATGAATGGTGTACAATGTGGTGTGTGTGCACAGACATCTGCGACTGACAGATATGTATAGTCCACTATATTGTCAGACATGGGCTTCATTTCTCTTAAGTTTAAGAGCATGCCCCGTATAACCTTCTGCATTGAGTGTTTGAATCCATTCCAGGTAGGTAGTACTCCAGTCCAGGATTTGGTGTTCTACACCTACAGCTAGAAACCTGCTTCTGTAGGATATCTGTAGATAGGTTGACAATATGGAGTCACAATGGGCGACAGATAGTGGGAAATTGTAACTATTGTGTCTGTGCTGCTTGTGTTACATGATTGGTGTTAGCAGAGATATTCAGACATATGTATTGTTTTACACTATGATGTATTTTGTCATCAACTACTGACAGATATACTTATTTGCTCACAGTTATTTCCTGGGAAATACAAGATGAATGAAGCTGTGTCCAGTATTGTGGTCTGCAGCTTACATATTCTTGCACACTCATGCCATACTGGAGGGGTAGCAGCAGACACTTGCTGATGGGTCTGTTTAAATGATTCAGCACCTCGGTACTGTGGTGGCTGAGGATCCCCTGCTTGTACATATATCAACGTAACAGAATGGCCATATCTTGCTGTGGCCATAACTCTGAGCTATACAGATTCACCCAGGTTGCTCAGAGGTAGGGCTCATATATCTGGTCAGTTACCCTTCACATTGTGCTTTACAAGCAGGTTTGTAGCCACCCATTACTATGTTTGAAGGCAGGGGTAGTATGGGCACACATCAGAGTTTCAGACTTCACACACTCCATGACATCCATGCTTTTACACCCCCCATTCTGTTATTCTATCCTCTTCCTAACATTATGCGAGTGATATCTGTAAAGTATCCCTATAGTTGTCCCGTCATTCCAGCGATATTTAGGGGTTGGTCCACAGTTCATGCAGTAGGACATCATGGTGGGCATGCTACTGGGATTTGTCAACATGGTCTTGTATATGTGTTCTGTTGACTGTATTATGTTGTTAGTTGGGACCCCATGAGATAACATACATTGGCAATACGGATGAAGCACAGACTTTTGACAGAGGACTGTAGGGCATTTGGTAGTGATGCAGGCCATCTGTAGCAGGCCACTGCATTCTGTCACTCCTACATTCCCAGGCTGACAGCCACTGGATTCCCCTGGGGTGACAGGGGAAGTGTGTGAGGTGTTAATGGTGGTTTACCACCAGTCAATCGATGAACTAAATGTCAAATGTACTTGTGCCGAATGCAGTGCAACAAGAATTAAGATTGTCGAGGAAAATAATACCGACTCCACAGTAATTGACTGCAACAGGTAATTCGGCATTTGTGGATTCGATAAATAGAATATGACATTACCGGTAGTTGCTCTATATACAAGTCATACCATTTGGCGGCATATATGCAGACGTGTATCTTCTGTGATATAGTTGAAACCTGAGGATTACACAACTTCATCATATACCCTGACAACGTACATGCAAGTAGGAGATAATATCATTGAACAGATTTATAAAATATATACTCGTGATGTACGGTATGGGTTAATATACATGACATACTTCTGTTTACAGATGGCTAACACAGATAGTGAGCAGTACACCCCAGGGAGTATTGGAAGTTATTATAACACTGAAAAAAGTCAAAAGGGGAAGGATATGTTATTTATTGATGGTTATAAGTATCACCTTGGGAAATGTGTTGATTCAAAGCACTATTGGTGTTGTGTAAAGAAACAAAGGGAAAACTGTAAGGGATGTTGTGTGACAGAAATTAGTTTAGATGCACATAAATTACAATGAAGTGCTGGTCATTTTCATGGTCCAGATCCATTACAATCTGAGGTATGTAAGGTGCATGAGCAAATAAAGAAACGTGCCCACCATTCCATAGAAGACCCATGTAAGATAGTATCGGAGGTGTTGTCAACAACCTCCACAGATGTGGTAAATGAACTACCTAATACTAAAGCACTGCATGCAACTGTAAGGCAGGTGATATATAGGAAGAAGGCAGCACTGTTTAAGGATATGAGATACCTCTCTGATTTAAACCAAAGACATGTTACCTATCAAATATGGATCGTTCATAGTTGAACATGGCATATGCAGTAGCAATGGTTTACAGTTAGTTGTATTAACTACTGAGGACAATCGAAGGATGTTATGCTCCTCTGTATTTATTCTCATGGATGGTACTTTCCCTATTAGTATGAGAGAGTGTCACCAGGTGTACACAATCCACTGTCAATTAGATCACACTGAAACCAAGAAAATAATACCTGTAGTGTATGGTATATTACCCAGCAAAAGTGAAGACTGTTATAATCGGTTTTGGAGTGTCATCATTTGTTTATGTGGCCGATATGGTATGGAGCTGAAGCCACATATGGTTATGTCAGACTTTGAGCATGGTGCTGTGAATGCTATACAAACAAACTTGCCAGAAAGTGTGTGTAAGGGATGCTGGTTTCATCTATGCCAAATTGTATGGTGTCAGATACAATGCCTACATTTGGTTAAGGAATTTGGCAGTAGCATTACATTTGCAAGTCTTTGTAAGCGGATACCAGCTCTGGCATTGTTAACACCATCTGACATTGGTGAAACATTTGCAGATATAGAGAGGGATATGCCAGAATGTGGACAGGCATTGTGTACCTTCTACAAGGAAAATTACTTGATTGGCAGGCCACGGAGATATGGTATGAGGGGCGTCACATCCAAAAAACATCCGCCCTTGTTTGACATACCTTTTTGGAATCAATATGACACTAGCACATTAAGATATCCCAAGACACAGAACATTGTTGAATGTTAGCATAGACGTCTACGTAGTCTTATGGGTAAGCAAACCCTATTCCTACTGGACATTTTACATGCCATCCAACTAGAGCAAAACCCCGTTGAAGATCTTAAGAGCAGACATTGGTTATGTCTATCATCATCCCCTAAGAGACGCAGGCTACATGAGAAAGAGCAGGCCTTTCTGAAGCTATTATCTAAGTGTAATGAAATGACATCTCATGGCTTTGTTACACTGGTGGCACAACACTATTCATTCTGATTTGTTAGGAGAACTCAATGTTTATTGAGGAAACAATTGTTTGGGGAGACTGCACAAGGCAATAGTTAATGGAAGCATCAGTGTGCACATAGTTTATTGGATTTTGTGTGTCACAGTAGCACTATTGGAAAAATTGCGGAAGTCATTACTTGACTATACTGCTAGTTTTCTAGCTTGTCCATAGACCTACGCCTGTGCTTTGGATACAGAAATCTAGCCAACATATCTGTAATATGCCGGTTGTCCATGCACATCGAATATGACAAATTCGACTTCCTGCAGTTACATATTTCAACATTATGAATATCCGATATTACAATTCTCAGTTATCTGCTGTGGCTTTGTCATCATTCAACCCACTTGCATTTGGTTACATGGTGGTAAACTGTTAATGGCAATAGTTCCTGTCCATATTAATCCATTGGTCTGGATGCTGGCATGGGTGCTGCTTACAGCTAGGGACACACCTGCATGGGGCACCTCTTCAGCATGCTGCATTCCATGGGTATTCCCATACTCATTCCAAACAGCAGGGATATGGCCTGTGATAAACCTGTGGCTGATGGTGGGGTGAGCTGAGTGCATGAGTGATATGGAAGCTTCTTGCAGCTGACTCACAGATGTACCTGGGACATTCAGATGGTGACAGATATTGACATCTGGACAGTGAGTAAGGATGACTGCTGACATGGGTATTGCTGAGATGCATTGTGGTTGGCACTGCAGTTGTCAGAACATGGCCCTGTCATGAACAGTACTGGCCATAGGCCACTGAGACACAACTCTCCATGCCTATATGCTAACCACTTCCAGACAATATCGAACACACAACAACCTAACACACTCACCCCTGCATATTGTACACATGCAACAATCTATCCTGTAAATTGGGCCAACTCAGGTAACCTGTGTTCCACTGTTTTTAAACCCACAAGTACATGTTACTGCATTTCTACATAGGATTGTGGGGGGGGGGCACACCTGACAACTGTAAACATTTGCTTTGACTGTACTGGTATTTCAGGTACACTGCTGACTTCCATTTATTTTGTATTCTGACCTATCATGCAGACTAGAGGCATATCAGTACAGTACAGATCTTAGGTTTTATTGACCTACATTTCAGTTTCAGATGTCTTACCCTTCAGAACTAACATACAATTGCCATACCTGTTGTAGTCTGTCTGTGTAGGTCTGGAGGGGGGCTGTTCACCATTGTCATCAATTGGAGGCCTTAGCACAGCCTTTCTTTATGTTCATCTACACCTGTCCTGCTGCCTGAGACTGGTGTTGGGTATTTGAGCCTCACTTGACATGCATGTGTGTGTCCTATGGACACACATTTGGGCCACCACATGTATTGCAGTGGGACTTGTCACCTTATCTAGTACTGCCTACTTTGTTGACACCAGTATTTGTTATGGATTTTATTCTGCCCGTGTAGGTGTCCACTATCTGCTGTCATCCCATTCAGCCACCCGATTCTCTTACATGCTCACATCCATACCGTAGATACAACTAGCAGAACATACTACTCCATTCAGCAATTGATAGGAAGAGTGACTTACCTTGTGGCTGTGCCAGTATTGAGGATGGTGCTGGAGGGCTGATTATGTTGGATGCACATAGTACACTCCCTATATATGGTAAAGCACAGGTAGTGTCATGTTTAGCATCCCTTTTACTGTATGTGCGAGTCAGAGAGAGGTGTCATTCCCTGGTCCCTATCGTGTCAGTGTATGTGCTATGCGTTGCCTCTTTGCCAAAGCTTGGGCATACTGGGCATTCTTCCTTCTGCCTACATGGGCAGGCTCAAGTTGTTCCTCCTCTGAGTCCCTCTGTGCCTGTGAAGGCCTTGGCAACGGTGTGGGGGGGGGGGGCTGTGTGGCCTTGCCCTGTGTTGTTCCTGCTGCAGCTGTTTATGCAGGATCATATTGTGTAGCATAGCACATACAATGAACATTTGTGTGCATGTAGCCGGAGAGTACTGCAAGGCTCCACCAGATATGTCCAAGCAGAGGAACTGTGACTTTAGCATGCCAAACACATGCTCTATTATGATTCTGGTTTGTGCGTGTGTCTCATTATGGAGTTCTTGTTCAGGTGTGTGTACCTTTCTGATGGGTGTCTTCAGCCAGCCACATCTCTAGTGTGTAACCAGCATCCCCCACTAGGTGGCCATATGGGATCCCCCACTGGTAAATGTCTGATACAGCTGTGTCATATGCCAGATGTGGGAATCGTAATAGCTTCCAGGGCTGCCAGTAGCACATTCAAGATAATGCCTTGGGCATCGCATATGACCTGGCAGTTGATGGAGGGGAAGCCCTTGTGGTTTATGTAGACCCTACCCCGCTCGCCGGGTGCTGCTTTGATGTGTATGTGCATGCAGTCTATAGTACCCAATACCTCAGGGTATTTTGCTATTTGGTGGAAGAGACGCACATTGCTGGTCAACGTCTCACAAGTGTTGAGGAAACATATGTGCTCACCGGTATGTGCTGACATGGCACCCAGGAACTGGTGTAGTACCCTGAATGCTGATGCCTGTGAGATACTCATGATATCCCCAGTTGGCCTTTGGAAGGTACCTGTGGCTAGTATTCTTAAGCCTACACATACCTTGGTGTCCACTGGGATGGGTTCCCCTCTGTTGGTTCTTTGTGTGAGGCATGGCCGGCACACCTCAACAGTTTGCTGTAGAATGTCCCTGTCTACCCTATAGCGCTCCACTGTCTTCAGCTCATGTAGCCCCTGGTAGGTTACTCTGGGTCTGTACACTCTTTTCCTCCTCCTCACTGTGGGTTGGTCATCAGCATTCACATCCTCACCAGCCTCAGTCTCTTCCACATATTGAAGTATGAGAGCAACAGCAGCCCCTATCATTTTGTTGGTTTTGTTAGGTAAAATTTCCCATCTGTGTACAACAGTGGTGTAGAGTTTGTGGGAAAAAACAGAGTGAAAGGTGTTTGCATAGTCTATAGTAGTGTGCTGGGCTGGGCTGCTGCCTTTGTAATTGGCTGATTCTGATACATTTCACCTGTCAGCTATACTGGTTCTCCTTGTTTGCCTTCCTACTGCTGTTTTCCCTTCCCATTGCCTTCCTGTTTAAGCCCTGAGGCACGCCATGCATACACAGTTTAAAGCCATGTGCATGGTGAGCACATACGTTTAGGCAATGGAAACACCGCTAGGCAACCTTAGACACACTCCCTTCCTTAGCTGTGCTTAGCTAAGGGCAAACACAGGGCCACAGAGCTCCAATAAGCTTATAGTATGCATGACACTCCCCCTTATAAGGTCATTTATCTCTTATACTTATACCATGGTGTTGCTGCACCTACACGGTTGGGTGCAAGCTAACACTGAGATGAATTCTGTGATTCAGTATCAGTCCCCTGATTTGCATAAAACAGAATGCTAATTTATAGTTACCACACTCACACTGAGCCTTTCCCTTTAGCAACCACTATTCCGTGTTACTTTTGTCTTATGCATGCCATTAACTATCATGGCAAAATGCTGATTTGGGTTTAAAAGCTTATTTCCAACTTTTTTTTATATCTTTGGGCTGATCCCATTTGCACGCCACTGCCCTACACTTAAACGGCCGAAATCAGCCAAATAAAAAGTTATTTTTTATAATTTTGCAACTATTTCCCATGCCAATGGCCATATATTTGGCCATTGGCATGCCTACTACATTGAATACATGCTTTCTTTGGAGCTGTCATGCCTCCATTTTGTAATTTGCAGAAATGTATTTGGTTAGTAACCGAATACATTTCTGCAGGTTACACTATTCTTGCTCAGATGCCTGCCTGCTTCCTGGATTGCTAATTCACCTCATTTACATGGTTTTCACCAGCAAATGGGGTGATTAGCATATAGCAGTGGTGTCCATGCAGGAATAGTATAGGAGTGCTTGTGCATGTCCCGGGAGCTCATTCCTGGATCGCTCGTCGACCATATTGCCTACAGCAGCTCTTGCACTATTCCTGCACTCCGTGCAGAGCTTGCTGAATCCCGTGGACTATAAATTTCTGGGTGTAGCAATTTCAATGATTAAGGTTAATTTTGTATTTTTTATGGACTGCTATATCTTTTTTTCTTGTTTCTATTTTCTCACCTGTTGGTATTAGGTGATCTCCAGTGATCCAAACTTCATCATTGCTAGTAATACTTTTGATGTTAATATTTCCAATACTTATTAGGCACTTCTGTATTGTAGAGTTTAGAGAACCCCAATCCAAAACTTTTGCTGCATTTTTGTGCCTTTGGTATACCAACCTACAACCATGAGTATATCACATTCAGCAACAAAATATGTAACCATTTCCAGTGCTAAATGTTTTGTTTTCCATCCGTAGATCCAAGTTGTGCTTGAATGTGGGCAGGGATTACTTTTATTTTATGTGGACAAGGAGTCTGTTCCAGAGAAATGGTATCCCCTGTTAGCTACCTGTCCCTACAAACCATTCTCTTGATGTTGAAAAAGAGGTTTAGATGCCTAGATTGAGTATTTCTGATGCCATTTGACTCTGATGTGCAGTAAATTCATCAGTAGTGGGAAGGAGGATGCCATGTATGCCAGACACAGATCACCTCTTGGCAATCTGTAGGATATCGAGTATAGTAGCAGTGCTTTGAGGAAGTCCATGTAGGTTTGCTGCTTAGGCCTTATATCATTTTGGTTTGATATCTCTGTGGGTATTCCAATTGTTGTATGCATCTGGACAGATACAAGTGAAAGGGGACATTACATTCAATGACTGGCCTAATGACAGTTGAGTAAAGGGAACCAGTGACATCCCTAGACCTAGACCCAGACTCAATTCCTTTGTTTTTAAGATGTACAATATAGAAGGACTTTCTTACAGCAATGGACACATGTTGTTCAAAACTTTTACCAAGCATCTGGGTCAGCTCTTGGGGTCATATTGTCAATGTGGTAGCTCCCTAGAGTACATTACATCTCAAAGGATACAATGATGCATTTTCTGGTATTTAGTTCAGGGCATGATTTTTGACACCAGTTATTTATTTGAGACAACCCTTCCTGCAGGATGGCTAAGTCATTTGGGGGATTCAATGACTGCTCCTAGCTTGCAGTCATCTGCAAACTTAGTCAGCCATAGCCCTTTGTTATTTGCTTTTATCTCACACAGGTAGATGCCAGACAGAAGTCCCATCCCTGTCTCAGGTTAATTTTCTCTTGGTACTGCAGCTTTCCTTTTATAAATGTTGCTTTTGCAGATTTTTCAAGACCAAATGCCATTCTTATGTCATCTGAGAATGCTTTATCTATTTGTAGTTGTGCTTTCAGACCCTTGTCTTATGAACTATATAATTATAAATCAATCACAGAAAGTAGATGTGATGTCTTTAAAAAGACTGATTCCTGGAAGATAAGCTGTAAACCTAGTCAAATTAGTTTAATGGGTTAAGGGCAAGAAAGACAGCAACGGTGATAAAGAATCACCCTATAATATCCTGCTTTGAATTTTTATCCCTGGAATAACAATTTGCCCTTTGCCGTGGCTTAGCTGCAAAGTAAGCACCTTTGTTTCATGTTCTTATTTCAGATTTTCCCAGTTAGGAGTCACCACAGTGGATCACCTGTCCGCTCATGATCGACAGTGGAGTTTTACAGTGTGGAGTCGCCAGCCCGGCGCCCAACCTTCCACAGAAGGCACACACACGCATGCACTCACTCCTAGGGACAATTTAGAGTGTCCAGTCCACCTACAGCATGTCTTTGGGATGTGGGAGGAAACAAGAGCACCTGGAGGAAACCCACTCAACCACAAGGAAGACATGCAAACTCCATACCAAAGGCACCCCAGCTGAGGATCGAACCGGAGAACCTCTTGCTGTGAGGTGCGGTGCCTTTATTTTATAGTCACTGCAAATTAATTTGAACTTAAATTAACTTACATTTGTTACTACAAATAACCTACTAAGCCCCAAACAACATAGTTTCTAACCACAGCACTAAGAACTCTACTCAGCTATGCTGCCACCATCACCAGGAACAGGAATGAGGAAACTTGTGGCAACATTACTCCTTGATTTTTTAAAAGCATTTGACACTTTTTCTCACCAAAAACTATATTACAAATTCTCCTCCCAAGGATTTCAGTACTCATAGGTTCATAGGTTAGTACTAGGCTATTGGCCCTAGGGCCTGTACAAGCCTAGCCATAACAATTCCCTGTCTGTTTCTTCCCACAATATTTAGTTCCCTGGACCTCTGTCTAGCAGGGTGACTAATGTGATCCCCGCGGTGAATTTCCTATCTCCCCTCTCATCTCTCACTTGGTTCAACAGCTACCTCTGTGATAGACTTCAAGGCTGTAAAATGAGTAAACTGAATCTCTTCATTTCATTCAGTGCTTATGGAATGCCTCAAGGATCTATCCTTGGTCCCTTTCTATTCAATGTTTTCATAAATGACCTGTATGCCACAGGTAAACATGCTAGCATTATTTAGAGCATGCTGAAGCTGTACTCTCATCTGCACTGCCAAAAATGGACAAAAACATCAAACCCTAAAACAGGAATCCTTCAACTCCATTAACACATGGTTCCATAACTCTCAATTACTACTAAACTCTAAGAAGAACAAACATATTTTGTTCACACCTAAGCAATGCTCTAGTGACAAAGATCTCTTCACCATTATTTCTTCTGAGCAAACCAAAATTGAACTTGCAACTTATATCAAGATCTTAGGTGACCTCAAACATGCTATGAAATTTGAGCTTTGCCCACCACATAAAGCAAGCTATCAGTAAAATGCAGGAAAAACTTGGTGCCCTATATCACGCTAAACCTGAAGTGACTGACCAGTCTAGGCAAACCATTTTGCATCTACTCCACTGTTACCTATGCTCCTATATGCTGTTCCTAGGTTTGTCAATGTGCAAGCTACCTAAGTAGGCATTCTATAAAAATGCTGCAATAGAATAGCTAAACATGCAGCTGATATGCCTTACAAAGTCCATCACTGCATGGTACTAAAAAGATAAATTGGTTAGATTTGTCTCATTATCAAATATTCAGCCAACTAAAAACTGTTCATAATCTAATTTTCCAACCTGAAAATGCTGAACTCTAAAAGTTATTATCCAGCCTTACACCTTGTCTGTGACCCTTCATTCTACTGACAATTCTTACTGCAGCCAATAAAATCAAACAGTATTTCAGGTGACTCCTTGCATTCCTTTCACATATCTTAAATTTGAAATTTCAATCCCCCATCATTCATAGAAGCTATCAAACTGAAATCCTTCAAGCTACAATTGAAACAACATCTAGAGGGCTGATGGCTGTGCCCATGCACCACGCCTGACGGATCCCCTAAACTATCCTTCTCCACACTTTCTCATCCTGCTCTAAAATGACTACTTAGCCAGTGATCTTCAGCCTTATCCTGTTCTATTGCATCTGCTTGGCTGCATACATGGTTCCATACTATCCTCACCATTATATTGCCATGAAAGTTGAAGTTACAGTTGTCTTACTGTTACAAAATAGTGGGATCTAAACTTTGTTTGTTTAAAAACTCATTATTATCTACCTTTGAATGATTTTTCATGTCACTGTATTTCCTGTATCATGGTTATACTATGTATGTATATTGGTAATTAATGTATCTGGTTATGGGTTGACAGCTACCCAAAAGAGTGTTCTGCAAAGAGGCTTGAGCTTTATACCCTCCATACGTTCTGACCTGAGTGAGTTAGTGACAGACTTAAGATGCCTCGGCAGGAAAGTTACGCTGAAGTGTCTTTTTGACAATGAAAGTATTGGTACAAAATATACATCATCTGTGTTGAAAAAAACAAGTTCCTTTGTCCCCAGTAATCATCCCAATGTGAAGATGTTCTTATGGTTATGTGAGAATGAGGTGTTTGAATGGAGGTCAAGAGGAAAAAGTAAACACTATTACAATTTAACATAGGATGAGTTTCAGGCATTAAAATAATTGCAAACAATGAAAGAAATTATTTTCAGGCCAGCTGACAAAGGAGGAGCTTTAATAGTGATGAATTCAATACAGTATTCCCAGAAAATGCAGGATATGTTAAGCCATAGTGATACATACCACAAAATCGAGAAATATTAAGTAGAAAGATTGATTTCCTCAGTAAAGAATGTCTTGTATGACAAATTAATAACTAGAGCAATTGATAAAAATTTGTATTACTTTCTTGAAATGGTATATCCAACTATACCTGTTATCAAAGGGTTGCCTAAGATTCATAAGAACAGTGTTGACCCCCGATAGTTTCGGGTAGAGGTTGGGTCACTGAACCCCTTTCAATCTATGTGGAAACTGAACTCAAGAAGTTGTTGCGTTTCGCACATACTGCATTGAGGGACACTGGTCAGTTGCTGGAGAGACTCTATGAAAGAATGGAGCAAGAAAGCTGTATAGATAACCTCATTTTGGTGATGATGGACCTCAACAATTTATTCACTTTCATACCCAACGATCTAAGAATAGAAGCAGTAAGGGACTTTGCCTCTCATTTTGAAGTAAGCATGGATGTGAATCTAGTCTGCAGCTTCCTGGAATTAGACATGGAGAGCAATGTGTTCCTCTATGGTGAGAGCTATTATTGGCAGAAATGGGGGGTAGCTATGGGCACCCCCTGTGCAAACAGCTATGCCAATATAGTCCTAGCTGAATGGGAAAGGCAATGGGAAATGGATATGAAAAATGAATGGAAGGAATGCATCTTTTACAATAGGTTTGTGGATGATGTTATATTCCTATGGAAGGGCGGTATTCAATGCCTAAATGATTTCATCAGCTATTTAACAAGTATGACTAGCTTTTTAAGATTCAAAATAAAAACATCAGCAAGTGAGATTGGGTTCTTAGACATGAGAATTTCAATAAATAATAATAAAGGAATTGGCACCACTATATTCAGGAAACCAAATTGGAGGAACCATATGCTATACTACAATAACATGCACCCGAGACATGTTTTTCAGAATATTGTGGAAAATCAGGTGACCAGGATATCGCTCTGTACTGATAATGATGATTTTCTGCAGGAACAAGACACATTTTTACAGAATTTTGCTTCAAGAGGCTATAATGAAAAACAATTAGTCATGAGTAAAGGCAAAGTAATGTCCATTCAATACAACAAAGGCTAACGGTACTACTGGAAACAGAAGCAGAGTGATGTGAAGAAAGGTGGGAACAGCAACAGTCTCAGATGCATGATGACCTACAGCACTGACTCCTTTGATGTCCATGAAAACATCAAGATATTTTGGCCAGTCTTAACTGCTGACAGTAAAATTAAGAGAATAGTAGGGGAAACACCTAAGTTTGGTTATAAAAAACAAGAAGAACTTAAAGGATTTACTGTGCAACTATGATGGAATACCTAACAAGTAGAGTACAGAAGGAAGAAATAGGTTAGGAACTTAGAAATGTGGCTTTTGCAAAGCTTGTAGCCTCATTAAATGTTCCAATAGTTTTGTTCACCCGGTAACTAACAAATGCTATAGGTCCTCTGGTTTTTCTAAGTGCAACACCAAGAATGTTATATACGTTGGCACTTGTAATTTGTGCCAAGCCTATTATGTAGGAAAGACCAATAGAAAGTTTAAGGAACGGATACTTCACCATCTGTTAGACATCAAGAAAAAAGTGGTAACCAATGCCCTATATGGACATGTGTATGAAAATCCAGGGCATTCATTTAGCTTTATGGTTATCTCAAATATGACTACTAACCTCCGTGGAGGAGACACTGTCAACAAAACTGAAAGGAAGAAAGCAAATGGATCATGAACCTCAGAGCTAATTTATTTCCAGGGCTCAACAGAGTAGTTCCAATTAAACCTATTTTGAAAGAGAGAAGACTAATTAAGAAATGAAATGGAGGCTTAAGGTAGGTGTGCATCTGATTGCTGTATGTCATTGGTTGAGCAATTAAGGATCTTTATTTAACAGCAGTAAGTCAGTTCTACACACTAGGATCTGAAGAATGTTTTTTTTTTTTAACTGAAAGCGCTTATCCTGTTTGACCTGCAACTTGAACAGCACAATTTGTGCTTTTTATTTCTTCATTTTATTAAAGCCTGCATTTTAACAGAATTTCTCAGTGACCTTTTCGTTGTGGTGGAAGCTTTTTTTTCATTTTACCACTTTTGCCTATTAAGGCTTCCTCTGGAGATGTTTTTTGGTTTGGTTGTTTGTGTTGTTTATATTTGTAAGTTGATAATTCGTATTTATCTTTACATTTTTTGGTTTTCTGATTATTGAAAGCTCAAACAATCATTGTTTTATCTTATTACTGCATGATCAAATGATGTCTCATACCATGTATCTATGTATGTTATTTTTCTCTCTATAAGTTGTAAAGCTTTTCTCCCTGGACATCTGCTGAAAAGTGGTTTTCCCCCCAGTATAAAAGTAATAAATAAATAAGAAAACAATTGATCAATGTAGGGTGTATATTACACATCTGCAAGCATTACCTTATCCATGAATTTGGAATGTTGTTGATCCATGTCATACTTAGATTCTTCCCATTTTTACAGTTCTTTATTATGACTTTATTGAACAAAAAAGTATTCTTTTCTCAAATGGATTTATTTTATTATTTTTTTGTTCTATTGTCATGACTGGTATTTTTTTCTATATGACTATAAACTCTGCATAAATACCAGTATATATTTAAATATAGTTTAAACATTGTCAAAATGTAATTTATTGGTCTATGTTCCTTAGGATAGCTAGTAGGTTCATTCTTATCATTTGTCTTGTAGTTATTCAGATTGGTACATGTTAGGGATGCTTGTTTAAGTTTTTTTTTTTTGTTACTAAGGGTTGAATCTTTTTATAAAGATGTTAACATATTTAGCCAGAAATTAGGTACTGCATCTGCACCCAGTGTTTTCCATGTAGGAGCTTTGCATAACTGAGTCTGAATGTCTATAGCTGTTACTTCATCCCATTTTATATACAATATATCAGAGCTTCCTACTGTTTCTATTGATTTTTCTATCTAGTCAGCACCTTTGTTATGCTAAACATGATTTTCATAAATGCTTCTCCAAACAGTTCTTATCTAATGTTTCAGTGACTTTTTATTTGTTTTACAATTCTCCACAAATCCTTTTGGGTCATCAATGAATTACTTATTTTGTATTTTTCCTTTGTATTTTTCTACATGCCTTCCTTAGTAGATGCAATGATTTGCCTAGACTGGTCCGTCAGTTTATAACATTATTCAACTATGAGGAATCAGAAACACATTCAAAATTAGTAGTCACTAAATTATTAGCTACAACTATAGCTTCTTTAAGCATTCTGTTTTTTTAGAATATTATTGGAAATAATGTACAATAAATCTTGGTCTATTTTGATAATTTTGTTGTTTGTACCACATCGATCTTTCTAAGTATTTTTGATTTGTTCCATTTTGTATTCTTCTTAACAGTGATACTTCTTCCCCCGGATTCATGAAGCTCGGCGCAAGGCCGGTGTAAGGCTTGCGCCAGCCGTGCAGCGTATATATGGAGTAGTAGCGCCATATGCATATTAATGAAGGTGTGCAGCCGCCACAGCCACTTGCATAGGAAACGTGCGCGAGTGCATGGGGCGTACCGAAGTTGCGGAGGGAGGTGTGTCAATGTCGGTTGTCGATGAGCAACCTAAACTGCTGAATAGTATAGTCCGCCTGCAGTAATACTCACACCTATCAGTGTCCGTGGAGACTGAAATGTATACAATGCATGCAAGATAGTCCCTGCGAACAGCAAATGAAGAAGCAAACACAAATGCACGATAGGGAATAACAGGTCCCTACCCTTAAACAAATGACAGAAAAACTGCGTGCCTGTGGTCCAACGTAGTGTTTATAGTTATACCATGTGGAAGTGAAACATATATGTTAGGGCGCCGCAAGGAGGTACGTCCAACCCAATGGAGAGGGTCACCAGCTGACCCATAATGTGAGGGAGGGAACAGAGATGTGCAGATGTGTCCATAACAAAATACATGAGGAGAAATGTAGATATATGTAGTGACTGTATGTCCGAATCATATCCCACAAGGGATGTAATAGTCACATACAAAAGGTATGTCTGTATCCCACATAACAAATGTGATAGGGAATAGAATACACATGTAAATGAATCAGGAGCATAGAAACAGCTACAACAATAAGGACACATGTAGGCCGAAAGGAACAGTATGACCCATACCATCGACTAAGAATACCACCTGTCCCACTTTGCGAGCGACAGTACCGCTGCAGCCAGATGTGTCCTGACACAAGCATGTAAACATGGCAAATGTGCAGAGATCATAGGACATAATTATCCCTCAGACGTCATGTAATAGTGGCATTAAACAGTTGTTCTCCACATATATGACATAAATGTCATAACAAAAAGAATAAGCCACTGAAATGCTACAAGACTAAAGCTTAGATATAGGCAAGAGTTGTAAGTTCTATCTGCCGAACTGACCGTGGGTATGTGTCGGCGTGGAAAATGTGTTGTGTCCACCGCAAATGTTACATCGTGGCCAACTGAAAAGGTGGAAACAGTACCGTAGACTGTGGGGAGGCATTGTCCACAACAGTCGGATATGTGGAAGGAATAGCATGGACATCAGAAAAGGTGCCATCCCCCCAATGAGCACAACAGGTCTGCGATTCCTGGGAGTTATCGGTAGAAGCCAAACTAGTATGTGACACAGCCGAATGGGTAGTACCCGGGTATACCAACTAAGTAAAGAAAGTGAAGTATGGGCGTGTACCTATGTGTGTGAGGTATAGCACGTGGAAAGCAAACATGGCAGGATAGTCCACACAACCATAAAGGTACCCGACACCTGTAGGGCAGTCAATGTGCTACTCTGGCCGTGTCATGGCCCAACAACAAAAGTAGTGAGCTATCGGATGTGAGTAATTTGCATGTTGTGAGGGGTGGATGGGTAATGGTAAAACCCGCAAAGGCGATACTGTGTCGTATGCAGAAAAGGTGAACCAGAGGTATAGGAGGGGGCAGTGGGTGAAGTGGACATAAACACAAACACATGGAGAAACAGCTGCAAGACAAGCAGACAGGCCATAGTGTAGAACACAATCCCACAAACATATGTATCATGTAAATGTGTGATCAAAATGTATAGATATGTCACCATCACATACCCACAGGTTGGTCCTGATGGAACTGGCCATAACAAATGCAACACACCTGGCTGCATAATGGGCTACCCAGCATACCCTCCACATCACACAACCCAGCCCCATAACAGAACATCCACCAAATCCACCCGTACGTGGCCCACTGGTCCGTTGCAGACACAGCTACACATACCGACCCCTACGCATATGTAGTAGGTATTGTCACCATAGGCAGTGTCAGGATAGCAAACCATGTATTCCCTGCATGTTAAACACCCTGCACATTTTCATAAAGCCAAAATACATTTCGATATTGTTTCTGTGTGGAATGGTCCAATTTCTGGAATATCCCTTATGGGATAAGTAACCTGTGTAAATAGTAGAATGTGTATGATGACAAGATGTCCAATCCTGTACATATCTGGACACAAGTCAGAATGTGAAGTACAGGTCCAAGACACTGTCCAGACCTGAGTGGTCATGCATAACCCAGTACCCAGGATAAAACACCTTCCCGTGACACACTTGTCCCCACACAAATATGCGGGAGAATATATCGCACACTCGCATAATGGCAAATGGCAGAAGGGTGAGGAAGACACCCGACATTAACAGGAGAACCCTGATGAAGTGTGAGGGATACCTAGTGTGTGCCGGCGTGACCGACCATACCTGACAACCTGTGTGAGCTAGATATCTGGACAGAGCCGTGACTACAAGTGAGACAAAGGTACAACAGCAGGTACAATATGCAAAGATAGCTGTTAGAAGTTATTCATGTATGTGCAGTCTGAGTACCCAGGAAGTCCACTGGGTGAAGAAGTGCCCAGTAACAGTGGAGGCCCGGGTAGAAAAGCTCCACAAGCAATACAAGGAAATAAAGGCTACATAATGTTAAAGGTAAAATACAAGAGTAAAAGGCATACAGTCAGGAAATACACATGCATAACATGTGCATAATAAGACAGTGCAAATCCAGAGTTTGTAGTAGTAGTAATACAGAAATGTACAACAATGACATACTGGGAGTCAAGTGAGTGTCAGCTAAGTCTGGTTAAGCTGAAGGGTAGAGAGGAGCAGGAGTATGGAGAGCTCAGAGGAGTGAGATCCGTAGAATGTATAACAGGTGCAAGCAGGAATATACCCATGTGGATGGATAAACATAGATATATCATAGAATGACAGTTTTCACAATGGCATTAATGCCCGGAGTATGAAGTCTGAAACTCAACTGTCTGCCAGCATGTCCCAACATCTGTCCCTAATGCCGAGCTACTGCTGTGCCAGAACACAACAGCATATTACAGAGGTTCGTACCATATCACTCAACTGTCCAGATATTCGCAGAATGACCAGAGTGTTGGCTCATAGTGTTGTGTGCCTCCGACAACCTGCGTCTATCCGGTAAATAGGTGTGGATTGACGTCACGAAATAATGAGAATTAAGTATAGCACTCCACATCCTGCAGAAGGGTCATGACAATGCAAAACCTATAGTATTCTATCAACGTTATAAGCTTGTAAGGAAACTAGTTAAAATGTGTCCCTCTTACTCTCCCCATCATGTAGGGTTTGCACAGATTTGTTGCTCAAAGAGGGCGAGAGGTATGGTCCATATATATGTACAGTAACAAGCCATGACATTTGTGTAATGTACAACTGCATACCTGTAGTCACAACATGTCCAAGCAAATAATCCCCGTATGAATGAATACAGGTAATAGTCAAATGTGAATGGGAACCCCACCCCCTCACCGTGGAGTATGGACCATAACAACCCCACCCATAATATGTACAGCCAACAGAATAAGCTCCTGATAGGTGCCCAAACACATGTGTCTATAAAATACAGGTAAAATGTTCATAATAGGGAGATTCTCCATGTCCACATGCTTCATCTGACATTTGAACTCAGTCAGGGAAGTTCCGTTCACCAGGCAGACAAGCCCATACCCAGATCACTACATGAACACCCTGACAATCAGAAACATGTATGTGATACGACTATATGCCCTGGTGTTCTGCATATCCTCGGAGTGATTAACAATGCAGCTGGGGTCCACAGCAGTAGGCAATACGGAATGTGTAATATGTAGTACCGCATTTCCCACAGCAGGGGAATGGATGCCTGTGTTGTAAGTGAAGCGGTGAGGCATATGTTGATGTAGCTAAGTACTATGGGTATGCATATCAATGAGGCAGAACAGCAACAGAATACTGTTTCCGGCATCCGTCCAACGTGAATGCAGTCCCAGTTGACCTACGACCACTGCAGATATCCCTGTAAAGTGTAATGAATGCATTCGTGCTGTACACACACTTAAATACGTAAAGGTGAACCGTGTGTTTCACACCAGTCCGTAAACCAGACTACAGATAAGTAAGTGTTACGGTCAGACGTATGAAAGGCCGCGCAAGCATACATTTATTAAACAGATGTAACCCACAACATGTAAATGCAAGTGCGCCTGTGCATGTGTGATTCGCTCACAGCATAGTAAGTGAATGCTGTTTCCCCCACGTTAGATATACATGGCTCAAACCTGTTAACCCCGTAAAGTATGAAACCGGACAAAGGCATGAAAACTACTGATACAAATAGGGACAAACCCCAGATATGTGCCAGAACAAACATAGAAAGTGGATAGAATAATGGGTGTGTTAGTAGCATGGATTCTCTGAAGGGTATGCAGTCGTAACCTGAACTGCTTGCCAGTATTTCCCAATGTAAGTCTTTAATGAAATGCCACTACATTGCCAGATAGACACAAGGTTATGAAAAACACACCGAAGATAAAGAGGCAACCAGCTGTACATTCTGCGACAATCTGTACAGTGGAAAGGTATGGTATGGATATAGATATATGTGTATACACATAATCCACAGACGTAAACCAAAGCGAATTATGAAATGAGGACTGTACATGTATATATGTATACACAACAAACATATGTCCCATAGATATGACATATGTACATAAATAGGCAATGGCATAGCTAATATGGGTAGACAAACAGACATGCACGAAAGGTGAATAAACCACTGCTTTCCAAACCATTGGCCAGAAAGTGACAGTCCAGCAAGTTCTACACTTTAAACATGCATATAGGTGTCCATTGCAGGACCCAAAAAATTGATCTATATGCAGTGTCAACCGTCATTGACGCAAAATAAGTGACCTCAGCAAGTATGATATAGCTGTACATGCAACAGTAGCAGGTGCAAGGGTAATGACACATGTGTCGATATAATGTATGACATACAAACTGATATCCGGAGAGTGGGGAGTGCATATAAGTGTCTCCACACTTTAGTAACCCTCACATTAAACATGTGTAATGGGTACTGTGGAGGGGTGTCAGGTATGGGAATCATGGGTATGCAGAAATGGGCCTAGGTGTTGTTTTGCAGAAATTTATTAGGTCCGCCCCGTGGGAGTGATGTGGGTATAGCACACGCCTATATTCTCAATAATGGGGCAAACCATCTACTGGATATTGCGTAAACCATTGTGGGAATATGTAGGGCCCTATATCAGTGTCATCTAGGCGATTATCATGGATGGACATGCGTACGACCAAGATGGTAACTATACCTGGCAAACTATCAGAATAAGACAGCTGCACTAAGGCATAGTACATGAAATACAAATAGGGACTATATTAGATATACCCCAGACAAAGTCAGAACATTGATAGAATACTGGCGTAGCCAGGAATATGAATGTTATGTGTGTTACTAATCATGACATAGAAATGTCAGTCACTATTATCTAAACACACAGTTCATAATGCCTTGCCAGTAATTTACCAGAAAGGCACATTACTATGACAAATGTAACAAGAGCAAAGGTCAAACATCAGGGCGTTTATCCATAATGTGTACAGGTTAGGGGTATGAAGGTAACCTGTCCAAAATACATGTGCAGAACTAGTGATACTAGGTGGACAAGTGAGAAGAAAGACATCAGGACAAATGACAAAACATGTACAAGTCATACGCATGTACTCCGACAAATGTGAATGACAACGTATGCCCTGTGAAAGTCAATGTGGAAGGTTAACAGACTCAAAAGAAATGTGTTCCTCAGGGTGTCATGCAGTGTCACCGTTACAATGTCCAGTCCCCCATACTCGTATGTGAGCTCTGCCACTGACGGAAAGCATAAATACCGGCGTACACATACGGTACATGATAGACTAATTAGTGTGGATAAGCAGCTGTTGGCCTGTGTGAGGAATACAACCCTCTGGGTGGGTGTGTCCTGCAATATAAATGTAATGGCATGTGGCCTGTGATGCCGCCATACAGTTTGTGTATTGGTGTCAGAAAGTTGATATCTTGTATCAGACACATACTCCGCAACTGTACAGAATTACGCAGAATGTGTAGAGTTCTGCCTCATATGTTTGATGTGTTCCATGTAAAATCAGTACCATTCTGCCAAATTCCTGAGAACTGAAGTCATGAAATAATGACAAACGTGAGTTTAAGACACCAAATCCGTCAGAAAAGTCATACTAATGCAAAAGCTATTATTGTGTCAACTATCTACGTTTGTAAGAGCAATATGTAAATACTGCCCTTATGTGTCCCACTATCAGTTAAGGCTTTGTCCAGATGTTTGCTCTAGGAGGTGGAGTGGTATGATTAGAAACTGATACATGTGTGAGGAAACAGCATTATCAACTGCAAGATAACGCAGAAGGTATGAAAAGCGCTGCAGTAGGACATTCAGTACTGTCCGCAGGTATGTGCTGACATGTCAAATGACACAGCAGTCTACATGAAGTACCTATAGGGCTGTCACCTTTACAAATGATGATAGTGGGACATACCCACAGCCATGCACACAGCACAAATAGACATACACACAGCAAAGCTAGGCCATGATACATGAAGCATCCGGCGTGTACGAGTAGAGTGAGAGTACAGCAAGGATAGATGTCTGCCAAGTTATACAGCAAACGCCTGTAAGGGCATGTAACACTGCCCATACCTAACGTTGCACGGACAATGTTGAGATTTGCAACATACCCCATTGGTATGTGAAAGCTATGCAAATATGCGATACATGAAACAGTCAGCTGTCCATGCAAGAGCAGAGTTATGGGCAGAAAATATATATATATATATATATATATATATATATATATATATATATATATATATATATATATATATATATATATATATATATATATATATATATATATATATAGATACAGACATACACACACAGACACAGACACACACACACACGTGGCAGGGTTGTGAGCAGAACACGAACGTAACCACTGTACCACACAACAGCATTAAGCAGTGACAGAACGTGCAACCATGAGTAGTAGATCACGGAAATCACACAGGCATATGTCTAGCCTGTAGACAGTGGCATCAAAGGCAAAGACGCCGCACAGATGTTATGGTGAGTGAATACCGTAAAAGCAATGTACTGTTGTCATGCAACTGGAAACACACACACAGACTTGGCAGGGCTGGGAATCGAACTTACACCTAATTACCCTATCACACTACAGCATGATGCATTTACAGAACGCGCTACCGAGATTTCTAAACACAGCAGTCCCACAGGCATCCTTCTAGGTGCATGTCGACATCCGCAAAGGCAAAGACGTCAGCAGGATATATCTGTGGTGTGAAGCATCTGAAAGCATAACCTGAGTCGCCAGGCAGACGGGAGCATGCGCACACACAAACACACACACACACACACACTTGGCAGGGCTGGGAATTGAACGTACACCTAACTACCCTAACACACTACAGCATGACGCATTTACAGAATGCACTACCGAGATTACTAAACGCAGCAGACCCACAGGCATTCTTCTAGGTGCATGTCAACATCCACAAAAGCAAAGACATCAGCAGGATATATCTGTGGTGCGAAGCATCTAAAAGCATAACCTGAGTCCCCAGGTGGATGGGAGCATGCGCACACACACACACACACACACACACACACACACACACACACACACACACTTGGCAGGGCTGGGAATCGAACTTAAACCTAACTACCCTATCACACTACAGCATGATGCATTTACAGAATGCGCTACCAAGATTACTAAACACAGCAGTCCCACAGGCATCCTTCTAGGTGCGTATCAACATCCGCAAAGGCAAAGATGTCAGCAGGATATATATGTGGTGAGAAGCGTCTAAAAGCATAACCTGAGTCCCCAGGCGGATGGGAGTATGCGCACACACACACACACACACACACACACACACACACACACACACACACTTGGCAGGGCTGGGAATCGAACTTACACCTAACTACCCTATCACACTACAGCATGACGCATTTACAGAATGTGCTACCGAGATTACTAAACACAGCAGTCCCACAGGCATCCTTCTAGGCGTGTGTCAACATCCGCAAATGCCAGGATGCCGGCAGGGATTGTATAGAGAGTGTATGATCAGACATAGTACTGTCCCACGGTAGACATATACAACCACACGGCAGTGGTGTACTCGGGGCAACTATACATGTATGGAGCACTATAACAACAATACCTAGACACAGTACGCACCACAGACAGTACACCCTTCCAGATAGCCACACAGTGTGTACTCGGTAGGCATCCATCCTGAGGTTGAAGATGGAAATCCATTGCCTGGATGACCACCATGGCAATACAGGATGTCAACGGCCATGCCCATACACAGAGGGACATCACCGACACTAGGTGTCACTGGCCATGGCCGCACACCTGGTAATATATGTCAGTTCGGACTGTACTGTTTGTCGATCAACACAATGGCGTACTGGGCATGCTCACACACTTAGCTGTCACAAAGGGCCGTATTGCATGCAGATGGAGTGTAAACATGGAAGGTCTCAGTTTGAACTGTACCGTGTGTCCATCTACACAACAGCATACTGGGCATGCTCACACACTTAGCTGTTGCAAAGGCCTGTCGTGCATGCAGATGGAGTGTAAACACAGAAGGGCACAGTAAGGTATAACTGTCCTCATGCACAGGGCGGTCACACATGCAGTGACCTGTACATACACAGCTGCCATCTCAGCTGTCACAGGTGCAGGTCACACATGTACACACTGCAGTGTACACTGTAGCTGGCAAGTCATCACCATGTCATCGGTGCAGCACTACACACCCTTACAGTACCACAACACCATGTGACACATGACCACTGGGCTGTACGGAGGGGTACACCAGCTGTGCAGAGTACACATGTACCAACAGGGATCCAACAGGTGTTATGCATTGCAATGATACCAGTATACATGAACAGGTCAGCTCAAGACATACCACGGCCTTACACAGCTGTGACACATGACTGTTGCTGTACACCAATGAACACACGTCTGAATATGTCATACATGTAATTGTGTGGATGTGTGCATGGACTGCACACACAACACATACATACATAGCCTTTGATGTACCTCGTGCATAACAGTGGCCTAATCAATGCTACACACGCAAATGGAAGGTGGGTCCATGTCTGTTGAATCCACACACTACAGGGGGTAGCAATGTTGACCGGGACACATACCCTTGTACTGATCGCCTGTGACACCCGTGATATCATATCACAGTCCATGTGTTATGTATGTCAACACACATGTCCAACAATAGCAATGCATACAAACATGGCAACAGGAGACACATGTGACATCTGTACTGTGCATGCAGCAACCATGCTTGTGCAGTGGCCAATGTCCGTAACATAGTTGCACCTAACTACGACATGCAGTCGCAATGCAGACCCATCATTGACACCTATATACGGTGACATACAAACAGCATGTATGGAGGGATGTGTGTACATACAGTGGTGAACCACCTGTGTAGATGTATGTGTGCAGGGGGTGGCTCACAGCTGTGTCACATGCCATCCTATCATGCCATGTGCAAACAGTACGCTATGTCACTGTTATGTGACGGTGCTGACATAATGCATGCACAGCGGTCAGGTGTTACCAACTATATGTCACATGGCACCTGTAACACCTACAACCTCCCATGTGCATATAGCAGCACATTTGCCAGATATAGCGTTGGTACACATAATGCAATCATTACCGCTGCATGTCTATCAAACTTGTCATCATATGGCAGGTGTATCATTCCCAGCACTGCCATGTGTGTCCGAATGTGTGACCAGAGATGCCACATATCACAGGGAATATGTCCCAGTTGTTACACATCCCTGTACACCGTTGTAGAGATCTGTACATACGTCAGTGTGGGAAGCATGATGTCGGCCGGTGTGGTGCATCACACACGTCGGCTGTCTGTATACACATGTGTGGTCACCGCAGTGTGTGTGTGTCTGTTTGTATGTCTGATGCTTGGTGTGAGGGTGTATGCTAATATACAGTGAGAAACGATCACTAACCCCACATGGTGACTAACCCGTAATAGTGATGCAGTGCACTACCCTGTTGATGTCATAGGTCCCAGCCATACTGGCTACCTGTGCATGTTCCTTCTCTGTGACACGTCGTGTGAGTGCATAGTACTGTGAGGGTGATGACCACATAGGCAAGGGTCCCCACCTGCACACTATGGTGTGTGCATTATAGTGGTGTACACCCCTTGAATGTGGCCATGTTCCCGTACTGTTACAGGGTCCTACTGCTGTACAGTGTGGCCTCCAGCTACCAAGTGACACCTCACATCATCATTGGCCAGACTGCTGTGTACAACCCCTGCACCATGTCACCATACCTGTAATGTGTCCTGCTATGTATGTCACATCTCTGTCCAGTGTAGCCTGTGGCACTGACCACATGCGTCAGGTGCAGTATATGTGTGGACATCTGTGTCATGTTGGTGTTTCCAACAGTCAGGTTGAGGGTACATGTAGCATGCTGATATTGCCAGACGTGCCTGTGAGTAATCTACAGTTACACGTGGGGGAATGCAAACACTGCTACCTGTAGGCACATGCAAGTACACCATAGGAGGGAACCAGGGTATCACAACCAACATGGTGCTACAGATGTAACTGAGACACATACCGTGAACACATCACAATGCATGCTGCACCTGCACTACATGGTATGACCGGTGCATGTCGACAATACACAACCTATGTTACATACACATCTCTCTGTATTCACACACAACCACTGCAACATACACATCCCTCACTATGCATACACAGGTAATATTACATACACCTCTCACTATTCTGCTCACCCTGTGCATCAGAATATTTGTGCATAACCCTGCACTGATGGTGTGGATGACAGGGATGCGGCACAGGCTTCATCATATGCACAGGGTGATATGTTTGCCAGGGGCATAGGCTACACCAATGGATAACATCATGTGTGTGTGTAAGGGCCGGTGAGTTGATTGGACATGTCTGTTCAGAATGCATGTGGATGTTGTGGAGCCCTACAGTTGTGTTTGCTGTGTGTGTGTATGTGTATACACAGTTCTGCCATTTGTGAGGCCTACTCGGGGTATAATTGACAGCCCCAGATTGTACAGACCAAGTTGTACAGCTCACTGTGTCCGTCCATGGCCACGTGACCTGTGCCTGCCTGGGGTTGCACGGGCACTACCAGGTGGAGGTACAGAGTGGCCACTGTCTGACGACACATGTCCGCTGGAACCGTGTCCCCACTGGGAACGTCCAGCGCCATGTCCACGTGGCCTGCTGTGTCCTGGTGTTGACAGCGCAGCACCAGCTGCACTGCTACTGCTACCTGCACTATGGGAGTGGGCATGTGAGGTGGCACTCTCACGTCGACCTACACTAGGTGGTGTTGCTGGCCTACGTCCACGTGGCCTACGCCTCACTCCTACCAGATGTTCCAGCACAGACAGCCCCCGCTCATGGATTGCCATGCCTCGGTCAAGGATTCCGACCATTTCACCCAATCGCCTATCCAAGACATCAGCAATCTGCTGTTGAGCATTTGCCAATGCCTGGATGTTGTCATTTAGGGTATGGATAGCAGCCCTCTGCAGCCTCTGCCCTTTTCTGTTCTGCCATTCAGCACGTGCCTGTGCCGCCATTACAGTCTGGAACATGCGTCTGGTGATACCAGCTGCTGCACTCTGTCCTGCAGGTGCATGTCTGCCAGAAGTCCTCCTACGAGCAGCACCGGCCACATGCCTGTGTGGCACATCTGCAGTCATTACACTGACACCATGGTGTGTAGACACACCTTCTGTAGCCACCACAAGTTCCTGTTCCACGCTAACAGATGCTGACTGTCCTTCCTCTATGGCCACTGGTAATGCGGTATGTGTTGGCAGCAGAACTGTGTGGTGGGAAGAGGGGGAACATAGCTGGGATGGTAACCATTGGCACAGATTCAGCCCCTGACAACCCTGCCTGTACCTCATGCATATGTTCATTACCGCTAGTATCTGTGGGGACACTAACATCAGATGGACCACAGGAGGGTAACGCACCTACATCACCTGTGAATGCAAAGAAATACTGTAAAGTACAATAGACACAGACACAGACACACACACACACACACACACACACACACACACACACACACACACACACACACACACACAGACATACACACACACACAGACACACACACACACACACACACACACCATGCATGTGATTTGTCAGATGGCATGCAGCATGCCTGTGATACAGCAGAGGGCATGCAGCTCAGACATTAATAGTGTTAGTAAGCATACCTCCCTGGGGTGCACACTACAGCAAGCAGGTGTCATATCAGTAGCCATACAGTTCACACAATCATGGTAGTATGCATGCATCCCCGTGATACACCATGTGGCCCAGAACAGGATAACAGTACACATGGCTGACGTGACCTTGACATGTAATGTGCTGACATGTGCAATAACATGCATACATGTCTGACACAATGGTGTCTTGACACATGTACAGCATCATAATGGGCTTCCCATTGCAGTGTTGTGTGTATGCCCTGCAGATAGAATGCATGTTTAGCAAATGTGTATGAGCATGGGAGGGTAGTGTGAGCCGTCTACATTGCTATACAGTGTGAAGTACAAACACTATGCCATTGCATGGCATCATGAGGCATCTATGTTGCTGTAGAATGCATAATATGTACACATTGCATAGCCATAACTGCAACACAGTCGTGATGTTCAACAGATCGTATATGGTAGACTTCAGTGACACCTCCAGTAGCTGTGCAAAGGCTTTTAGAATGTCCAGTGTACCACATCAACTGTATATTCGGTCAACTACGGCTATAATTGGACCAAGTGAGGACAATGCGCAACAGGGTGTATACACATCCCATGTACTGTGTGGCTACATGTCTGGCCATCCCCCATGGCCATGTGTGCACATGTGTTGGCCAAATGTGTGTGATGGCCATCTATCTCACATGTCTGTGTTGTCCCATATGACATACACCCATAGATGTCAGATATGTCACAATCCACAGGGCTATGCAGACAACGGGTTGTATGTTTGGTATGTGGGGTATAGGTCGTGCGATAGTGTGACAATATTGCAGACAGAACACTAAATGTCTGGGACATGTCAGGTGGCACATCACAATGTGTGCACCCAATGCAGGGGCATATGACAATGGTGACACCTGTGGGCTGCCCATATCACAGCTCACTGTGTGGTACTGTGTGCGTACCACACATGTTGTTCCAATGCATACTACATATGCCTCCATTGTAGAACACCTCCACCGTTGTATGCACAGCTGACCACACATGTCCCAATGACAAGTACTGTGGTTTCAAGTCAGTGTATCATTTTGTTTGTATATATTGCACATGGGTGGCCTGTGTGAATGATGGGTGATGTGACCTGCATATCATGACTGGAACAAACATCAGGTGTGCAAGTGTTAACTGTCCACATGGCAAATAGATCTACACTGTGACATGCCTGATACTGATGACAGTATCACCTGCAATGGACTCATGTCTGTGTGGCATGCCAGAGGTACCTGCATAGGAGTGACACAGCAGTATGAACATTATCCTTGACTGTATGACAGCCACAGGTTGCACTGTGCATGTGAACACATTCACCTGTGTAATAGCATATAGTATGCACATGTGTGCATACACAGCGTAGCATACTGTAGTATGCAGCATGTGTGTCCACATACCTTGCATATGTTGTTACTTTACATAATGTACAGTGACACATGCAACTAAATGGGATATAATCGCCATATGTGCAGTACTGACTTACCAGGCAACTCCAGGCTCATTGGTTGGGAGACACCCACCTCCACGATGGCAGCTAGTGTTTGTGGATGCTGTTCCCTGGGTGTCCCCAGACTGGCCAATAGCTCCTCGGTGTGTGTGAGTGGGGGCTGGGTTGGTGGCCCACCACCTGTTCCACCTTGTTCCCTGGCAACTGCAGTGGCATGCTGTTTTGCATGTCATATCAAGTCTGTGCAGTGTCTGCGCACCTGCTGGTTGGTGCAGTTATGGCCACCCACATCGTTCACCCTCATGTGTAGATCCTGCCACAGGTCATCCCACTGCTGGGCATGCTGTGGCACATGGCTGAACAACAAGTCATAGTTGTCATGGAGCTGTGGGATGAGGACATCATACTCCTGGCGGCTGTATGCTGGGAGGCGTGTACGGGGCATTATCTGTAAGACATAATGATGGTGACAGGTCACAGTTTCAGAGATGTACAGAGATACTGCTGTGCATACATTTCTATGACATCTACTACATCTGCACAGTTATCTTTGCAAAGCATCATGACACTGACACGACTGACATGTTTGTGTCACACACATCTCACACCCATTATGCATTGGATATCATCACCATATATGTGTGTCACCTCATTACAGTGTTCATACTCCATGTAAATACTGTCTTGCTGTGGGCATGTCTATTTGCCTGCACTTGTGTTCTTTCCTATCTGCACATGCCTGGATGTGTCCACGGTAATGCTGTTGACCTGGATGTTGTGTATATGTCACATATCAACACAGACACAGCCGTAATGGACTTGGGCAGTGACAATGCACACATATGCATGGACACCTACATGCATGTGTTTTGCCATATACATTTACACAGCACTGTACAACTGTTCAACATCCTGCCACGGATTGCCTGTATTGCACATGTGATAGACATGGGACAATGGCTACTCAGACGACATTCGCATGGATGGTTATCAACCATAGCATGTGTGGGCATGGTTTCCAAGCTGTAACAGACAGCCATTATGCCACCACAAGGTGCATCAGTGCCACATTACTGATCCAGTCAGTTGATAGTACATCTACCATGCGGCCATCACACCATGTATGACTGGGATGGCATGTGCAGCTTTGATGGACAGGGTTGCATGGTATGGTGGGAGTATGTCACATATATGGCACAGGGATCTGTCCAGCCTGTGGTGATCCTAGTATTAGGACGGTGGCTGTCCATGACATATGTCTTATAGATCAGGATATGGACATGTAGCATGTCCATCATCATGGTGTAGCAAATGTCTTTCTGCAAGGTAGACAGCATGCTACATAGTGGAGGTGAGGATTGTGAAGGCTGGTATCGCACATCCATGCATAGCCATTACCCCTTAAAGGTGGTATGCTATCCAATATTGGTCACCACAGTGCTGTTTATGCCTGTCCACTGATCTCCGTGCTCATGGATGGCACCCTGACATGACATGGGTACCTCATTTGACTACCTAAGGGGCCTGGAGACGTCACCAAGTTGGGGGGTGCACTGCACAGCACCATCCCTTACACAGTGTCCATAATGTTGACCACAGCCTAGGTAGTAGTTTATGGGTACAGGGATGTTCACCTAGCGGTGACAATGCTGGTATCATCCATCAGACTGTGCACATGTGTCACACACCTCACCCACACAGCCCATTCTGTATGTTGTTCACAACACTGACACAGCTATACTGATAGGTCATGGCCATTCACAGCCTTACATACACAGATGCCTAACATTTGTCTGTGTGGTATGGGCTACAATGATGGTGGGGTACAACACAGTAACCCTGTTCTACTGTAGCTGGCACTGGTGTGATGTGCACGCCACTCTTGCACCTTTTGTAGTTGTGAGTCTGTCAACAGGCAACTGGTGGAACACTCCTGTGACAACCAGAGGTATTTATAATCAAACATCCGTGCTGTGTTTTACATCTGTACTGCTAACATCTACAGAGATAATGGTTCATGGACATGCACACCATACTCAGCAGGGTTATAGTGCGGTGCCACCCAAAATGACTGTCATCACCACTTGTGGGTTGATATTATCCAACACCCTATCTGTATTGTATGGTCATGCTAGGCACTTTTCTTCAGAACTTGTGAGCATGTCATGAGCTACTGATTAGTATAGCACCCATTCCACACCATTTCCCACAGGTACACTGGCTGTCCTACACTTCCCAGCTTGCTTATGGTACAACAGCTGTTGTACACACGTAACTCACATATCCTGTGGGACATGGTTGTATATGCAGGCATGTCCAACTGTCACGTACCAGTGCTACTGCCTGTCTATATGAGGGATATGTCGTACATGTGGCAATAGGGCAATTGTCTCATGTACACATTCAATGCTCACCTCCCAACATACGACACTACAGCCTGTGGGGGATGCACTTCTGCAGCCTGGGGGCATAGCTCTCAAGTGTACCTCATTACGAGGAATGTACCTCATTTGGGGTCTTAAAAGGTGCATGTTCCTCAAGGTTCCACATTGGAAGGGTCTGTCACACATTCATTGTTGGAAATTGTTTACCTGCTAGCCATGGCTAAATAGATGGGAATCATATTAATTCATTAGAATATCCTTATTATACGTAAAACCAGCCTATTTTAGCCATCATATGCCCTTCCCAGTTGAAGCTGTTAGTAAGCCAGTTGTAAGTGTTCCACGTTTTGCCCATTTGTCACACATTATGAGGGCTAATGTTCCTCATTTTGGGGACAGGAGGATGACAGCTATGGCTGAGGGTAATGCTGTCACCAAACCTGACTGCACCTGACAGTCATTTGGGGATGTGTAACATTCGCAACACACCCCACCCATCACATAGTCTCACATGATCTACACCACTGGCCACACCTATGAGGACAACTTGTGCAGTACGTCTCCATACTCAGTGTAGGCACCAGAGGTAGCCCCCATCATGGCAGACAACTTCACCAACATATAGCCCACAGACTCATGTGTGCCCATCACATACAGCCAATGGGAGTTATAACATTCACAACACACCAGTCATAGGTGACTCTGTAGGGAGTCACACTGCAGTTCCACACAGCAGGCTACACAAGGTGATAGTCACTTACATCTTGCTGTCAGGTAACTGCTTCTGCAACATAACTTATGCACCCATGCCACACCTCACCAGGTACAATGTGACTGTCATTCTCCATGTTAGTGTGACTGCCCCATGATGGCACTTCACAGACTACGTGTGCAGGGACATGCAATAGCTCACCAGTCTTATAGCCCTGAGGGTGTGGGCCACGCCCTGGGGAGCATTTTGCATTCGTCCGGACATGATACCACTGTACAATGACCGACTGTGTCACTTCAACAGTTGCCTCTGCTCCTATTGTCATTCCACAGGCATCTGGTATCTGTCCGCTTTGACTGACCTGGTCAAACACAATGCTGTGGCACAGATGACTTGCACCTGTCAGCCGTGGGAGTACAGCTTACATGTAAGGCTCTTGCTGCTTCTATACTGCCTGTCTTGCACAGTTTCCAATAACTGTCACCGGCAGAACAGAAACTGGCAAGCACGACATGGGGTCATGTGACACAATGCTTGCATCTTCCCCTGTGACACACGGAGGCAAGGCACACCTTATAATGCACCAATCAAACATCTCTGCAGTGACTGGGACCTGCCTCTAGGCTCTGCAGAGCTCACCTGCAATGACAGGTTATAGACAGACCATACCTTTCAGGCACATACCTGGACCGGCACACCCACAGCTGAGGGGTTCCCATATCCCACTATGTTGTGCACACATCCTGGCTAGTTACTTAGCACAATGCATTGGAGGTGCTCCATGTGCAACTAACTGTGTCCGGGACTGCTATACACATTGTAACAAACTACAGAGTCAACATCATACCCCATGGTTAACATACCTTATTTGTTGGTATATTGGACAGTGGGCCGCAGACAGCTACTACTGATGTGTGACCGACACTACCCCACACTTAACTGGGATAGCCACTCATGTACCGACACATCCATGAGTCACAACCTCCGCTCTGCTGGATCAACCCATACACACCTACATTAACCTTGACATGAACACTACCACCATGTGACTGGTGTTACACACCTGGGGTTATCCCCTTATTGGTAGATTCCGAACATATGCTACTCAACCTTGTTAGCCACATCCCAGCACCACACCCATCACAGCATACACAGTACATGAGTACTACAACACCTACTACAGACGTCTGCTGACAGCGGTTGTTAACATCATGACACCCGTGCAGATAGACAATGCACATACATATGCTGACTCATACCCCAGTGGACTTCATTAGCATGTACACAACTGCATGGATCATGCTATTCCACACAGAGCCATGATGGTACACACCAGATAACAGACACTACTCTGGTGGTCATGTTCCATGGACATATGATGTACAACAACAGGTGTAGGCTGTTGCACAGTGGTGTACATTCCCAAGGGTGGGGTGGCACACTGTTCAGCCGTGGTAGGGCCACAGGTTCCCTCATCACATACTCCAAGACTAGCTACGTAAACATGACTGTGACACATTCCTGGGTGTACCACCAGGCATTATGGTGGTATGTCAGTAGTCGATGGCAACACCCACATCTGCTGTCACATACAACAGTCACTCAGGAACATTACAGACCCAGGTGATGTTGGCAACATGCTGGAGGATGGATTCAATGCTAACATTACACCCTCTCACTCACTACAGGGCCACAATCCATACAGGAACATTGTGTGTCCCTGTGGTCACACCTACACAGTACTGACCTGCATTCTAAATGTCCTGGGACACTGGCCCCATGTCACCTTCCAATGTGCCAGGCTGTGATGTCCACCAACCTCTGACTGACCTGTCTCCCCACTAGGCCACCATATTCAGTAATAGCCTTGTTTCAGACATTGTAGCCCCTGAATGGCACACAGCAGCATTCATCACACTACACACAGGTGGCACCACAATGCATGAGTGGGACTATAGTCCTACACACCTGTCTGGACTGTTCTGCATGGCTATGGGGCACATCATCAAGGACGTCATTCACAGAGACATTGTTGGGCTCTCGTCCTTTGCTGCCACCCGGGTTGGACTTGTTAGGGCCAGAGTATGGCCCCTACACATGGTGGACTCCTTTCATACAGTTACCAGGGCAGTTGCTGATGGTACGTGAGTCCACACATCCTTCATTGTCCTCTCATTGCCTTTCAGCAGCATTCTCCATTCTGGTATTGACAACATGCACATCCACCTGCACATTGTACCCTATGTCTCAGGATGTTATGCAATGTGGCTCATGGACAGGACACACACAGTGAGGCCAGCATACCATAGTATCTACCACATGTCAGGTACATTTGGCATACCACAGTCCTCAGTCGTAGGGCCCCTCATGTTCAGTATATGCTTCCCTGTGGTACAGGCTAGCACAGGGGACATTCCCTGACTAGCTTTCAAACCCCTGCATACAAAGTGCCATGATTCCTCCACCAGCTGATACTGACTCCATCCATATGGGTGTCGCTGTGACAGATACATGATATGACTATCATGGCATCAAGCTGCATGACACAAGGTGCATGAACATCACCTTTGCATTACACCATTCACCCACTGACTATCACATGTAGTCCCCTACATACATATCACATTGTACGTTTGCAGTACACACATATGTCGCACCCACTCCTGTGGTTACCGTATTGCCACTGTGGCGTGGATATCCTTCTACATGGCCACACCTATCTGTACTGGGTGTGTAGCTGGTACATAGGCACCCATTGTACCTCTGAATGCAAGACATCTACACACATTCAAGGGTACACCACCCCATTTAGGGTGTACCTTACACAACAGCTACAGCTTTACATACCACAACATTAGCACGCCATGACGTTTACTGAGCTCCGACAGTTTAAGTATGCGGCTACACTACGGACACCACATCTGTACACATTTGCATACTCCATACTCAGGGGTGACCTCTGCTGATCAGACAGGGCCCATGTCCACAACATTATTAATGGATATACTCCTCATACGTGACATAAGCAGAAGTCACTGTGAGCAACATGCTCATGGATATGTGCACACATGCCGCAATGAGTGGGATGTGCTTGAGGGTTACATTCCCAAACCAGACACTCACCATGCTTTGGAACATAAGTTCTATGTACATCACGCAGGGACACTCAGTAGCACTGTTCATGTGATACCTCCCTTGGTGGTTGGGAGACACATGTAGGCCTGGGATCACTGCAGTGGCTGTACTGTGCAGGGGTGCAGGTGACACATGGCTCTGCTGTTCACAGGACACTACCCTAGAGAGGTGCCACTAGTGTGAACACTGTAGTTGTGCTTACACATGGACTTGCCAGACTGCATAGTACCCCACTATGCACCTGTGAAGATATTACGTGTCCTTTCTGCATGGTTACTTGGTAGCCCTTCCATTTAGATTAGCTATCATGCTATTACAATGTCCCATGCCTACAAGCCATATGTATCCTGTTATTGTACATGCCAATAGACGATACCTGTGGTATGCATGATATGCCTGTTATGCTGTGTAGAATATCTGTCATATCTACCTACAATACTATACATTACACATATTTCACATAGTATCCCATAATGCAAAGCATACCTGCACAGCGGGACCACCTTAGATATGTCAGTAACGTTATATGCCCATACACATGCGTGCTGTGACAGTATATCAACTTATACTATCCCCTGCTATGACACATCCTTGTTGGACATACCCTACCACTGACGGCGGGTTGTATGGAATTGTTCTGTTTAACGCCCTCATGTAGCATCCCTTGTGGTGTCTGTGCTGTGTACCTTGTGTCCCACTGCTGGACGCACAGTTTCTACAAGCGTTAGTATGCTCAGCAAGACATCACTACATAAATACCTTTCCCCACTTTATGCATTGCAGACACGTTTAATTAATGCAAAGCAGGCTATACATACAGTAAAACTAATTAATACAGATCATGCTATACATAACCTTACATATCGGGTGTTCTACATACCTTGTTATCATTACGGCATTTCGTTTCTATCTCTCTCACAGTGTTTCAACTGGTATTCGGTATGAGCATACGGTTGGAATGTCTAGCAAGTCATCCTTATATACGTCGATACCTGTAACATGTGGATTCATCCCGCCAATTGGTGTTCCTGAGTGACTAATTACTTGCATATCAGCTGTGCAGCTACTCCAGTCGCCAATTATGCGGCAACAGTGGGGTATAATTGAATCCTCCACTTGGGCGTTGCCTATTTGCCCTACCTTTGGGGAGACGGTCTGTATTGTGTTTTGTTATGTGTAAATGCAACTGCTATGCATGGAGACAAGTATACTTTGGATTCATGTCCCCCGTGGATTGTGTGTGACAGGTAGAGTATTTGGTTCAACATGTGGGTGTACCTGTCATCCCAACGTCTGATAATGGAGTATTGCAAACAAAACCTGTAACATGGCTGTTTGTTCCATTATACAATGCCTGCAATTTTGCATGAAACCTTTAATTGTGTCTCTCACACGGTATGTTGAGGGTTCTGCAGATGTAATTGACTGACTGGATGTTTGTGCTGCTATTACAGTCTGTATTGCTTTAGTTTCTAGTGTGGGGGATGTCGGTGGGTGTACGTAGCATATACAGGTTTGTGGGCCTTGCATTTCTACATAATCTGTATATATATGTGCGTGGGCTCCGTCCCTAATTAGAGAGCTAACAGTTAGTAGACTTATGTTACAGGATTGTATGTTGGGCCATTGTTAATTGGTTTCTATATCGTCTGCAGGTAAGCTTGCTACTTGTATACCTCCGGAATTGCAGCAATATATCAAGGGATATGTGTAAGTGACAGCTGTCCCTTGTATTTCTGTCCCAGATATTTGCAGTCATTGCGGTTGTGTTGGTAGAAGAGCCTGTTTGCCATGGGTTGCCACCTTTTCATATGGTCATTGTTGGACACTTGTGGGATACACAGCGGTGTTTACAGGCCAACACGTAGCCACGGTCAGTACACAGGTTAGCACATACTTTTATCCTCAATACATACCTATTGTTGTGGGACTTTGGCTACTTATCATATTGCATGTAACATTTACGTTTCTTACATACAGGCATAACTATTAAATACGATTGTTACATTATATAACATATTAATGTCCTACCATCTCGGACATTTGCCCTTTGTACTGTTTTATGTCAGGACACACCTGCCCAGGGTGGGGCTGTCCCTCCTACTGTGGGACAGGTGGTAACCGTATCCCTACGACTAGCTATACCCACACCTACCGTACAGATCTGCCTCTGACTTGGCACTAACAAAAACATGTTGCGGACACACACACACATTACAGTCACACGGAGACGCACACAGCACCCTCAATGCACATTTACACAGACTACAGCACTCACAAACACAGTTGAACACAGTACCTACGTGGACCGCAACACCAGCAGCAGTGACTAACTGTCCCTTCATATCATCATACTATTACTCGCGGCTGTACTGTTCCGGTACTGTGTTCTATCGGTCTTTCAGCCTCGTGGTTACACATGTCAGTATGTTACACATTCCATAGTTGGTGGTATCCTATTTATTTGTACCTCCAAGGTGTTATGAATGTCGTTGAACTATCTATTATATTTTCAGATATCGCTGAATCCATCTATATCAACATATATCACTCTATTGCCCTTTCTATCTGTATTATATATATATGCATATGTGTACAAATATATATATCTATATCTATATATATATATATATATATACACATATAGATATATATATATATATATATATATATATATATATATATATATATATAGATATATATATATATATATATATATCTGGCGGGAACGTGACAGGCACACAGCACCACCATATGCTGTAAGGCTCATGTACTGTTCAGGTGTTGGCATTCCGTGTTCCACTAGCTGTTGTGTTTACAATGTTTGAGGGCTGCCTATGTAGGAGTCACACATTGGGCCACCTATACATTACAATTTACAAGTTGTCATGTTTGTGTGCCATCCATTTTACTGTGTGTGCAGGTGGAGAGGTGTCAGTCCGTAGGGACCTACACTGTCAGAGTATGTGCTATATGTTCCCTCTTTGCCAAGGCGTAGGCATATTGGGCATGCCTCCGTCTGCCTACTGGGGCTGGCACAGTGTGTTCATGGTCTGAATCCCTCTGTGCCTGTAATGGCCTTGGCAATTGCGTTGGGCTATGAGGGCCATCACCATTTTGTCCCTGCTGCAGCTGCTTCCACAGGATCATATTATGTAGCATGGCACATACTATGATGATGTGGGCACACGTGCCTGAAGAGTACTGCAAGGCTCCACCAGATGTATCCAAGCACTGGAACCGTGATTTCAGCATCCCGAACACATGCTCTATGATGATTCTGGTTTGTGCGTGTGCCTCATTATGGCGTTCTTGCATGGGTGTGTGTGCATTTTTGATGGGAGTCATCATCCATGGCTCCAGTGCATAGCCAGCATCTCCCACAAGATGGCCATGTGGGATGTCCCCCCTGACAAATACCTGATACAGCTGTGAGGCATGCCAGATATGGGAGTCATGGTAGCTTCCAGGGCTGCCAGCACACACATCCATGATAATGCCATGGGCATTGCACATGACCTGGCAGTTGATGGAGTGGAATCCCTTGCGGTTTATGTAGCGCCTACCATGCTCACTGGGTGGTGACTTGATTTGTATGTGCGTGCAGTCTATCACACCCAGTACCTCCGGGTAGTGTGCCACACGGTGGAAGTGGCACATATTGCTGGCCAACTCCTCCTGAGTTTGGGGGAAGTATATCTGCTCATTGGCATGTGGTAACATGGCATCCAGGAACTGGTGTAGTACCCTGGATGCTGATGCCTGTGAGATACCCATTATATCTCCAGTTGGCCTTTGAAAGGTACCTGTGGCCAGTATTCGCAGGCTTACACATACCTTCGTGTCCACTGGGATGGGTTCCCCTCTGATGTTTCTGGTTTCAGGCGTGGCCAGCACAGCTCCACTATTTGCTGTAAGATGTCCCTGTCCACCCTGTAACACTCTACTATCTCCAGGTCATGTAGCCCCTGGTAGGTTACCCTTGGTCTGAACACTCTCCTTCTCCTCCGAGGCCTGCGGTGGTTGTTGGCATCATCCTCCACAACACCGTCAGTCTCTAACACATGCTGATGAATCACAGCTATGGCAGCTCCCAACATGTACATTTTAAAAGTTCCCCATGTGTTTACACCTATGGTGCAGTGTTTGGGAATACACAGGTGTGTGTAGGGTGCTTTCACACTTTATACTATTGTGCTGTGAACACTGATGATGTCATAGGGTGTGTATGTACGATCGTAGCTACAGGGTATCTTATGTGTTTTACTGCAGGAACTACTATTGTGGTGCCTTTGGTGTTAAATTACATTTGGCTGCCGTGGATTACCTCTTGACCTTCCCTTTACATTTCTGCACATTGCACCTACCATTTTCTGGCGTGCATCCTGCAGCCTACTTTCATTTGTACTTTCCTGGACCTGGCGTGTCTTGCGTTTTGTGTGCTACTGCCGGTCTGCAGTCAGTTTGCTTTGCTCTGCTGTGTCAGGTCTCCTATCTTTGCAATCCAATACCTCCCCTCCTTTCTTTGCATTCCAATGCCTCCCCTATCCTGTTTTGCAGGTTTCTGCTGACAGACTTGTCAGCTGCCGTCGATTGGCCATCGTGGGTTGATTGGTGTTGATTGCTCATTAGTACTCCAATTACCCTACTTCAGCATTTTCTTCTTTTCTTCCCCTGACCTTCCTGTTTGTGCTATTGTTCACGACGCGTGCATCCGATTACTGGGTTTCTGGCACATTTTCATCCCCGTACACATGCGCTTTTGTGCACCATGTGTGCTCTCAGCTAAACGATTCTATACCTTCCACCCCACCCCTGTCCTGCAGCTTTGCTTAGCAACGGACAGGCCAGATTTGCATTGCTCCAATTTGCTTACTGCTACTGTGGCACACCCCTCTGCTGATGTCATGTATCTCCTCTGAGCCACTCCTCAGTGTTATACCGCTGCGCCGTATGGTACAACCTTCATCCAGCGGCACATTTGCGATTCAGTGTTATCTGCCTCATTTGCATGGCATTGACAACTAATTCATAGTTACCGTGCCGAACACTATCGCAGGACCTTAGCAACCTTTGCACCTTGGTTGTGGTGTTCCATGCCTACCATTGTGTATTATGCTGTAACCCTGATTTCCATTATGTTGCAATTTTATGACATTTTTATATTATTTCTTTATGTTACAGCTTCCGCACACATGCCCTGCGGTTGTGCTGTGCGTTACTGTGGACATGACATTAAATGTTGTTATTTACGTGTTGTGCATCTTTTGTTATGCCATTGGCTGTGTATTTCGCCATTGGCATATGTTAACGTTGTGATACCTGGGTCTGGCCCGCTTCCATAGCTCTGATGTTCTGTTTGGGAAAATGTAAACCGTGTGTTTTGGTTTACATTTCCGTGGGCTTACTTCATGAATCACTATATGCCTTCATTTGCATGGTGCGACACTGCGCATGAGGTGATTAGCATACCTAGGCTGGGGGCTGCGCAGTTCTGGCGTACGCCGGTAGTGCACGTGGAATTGGATCATACCTGAATCGCTCGACGGCCATATTTGGCATTATACTGCCTACACTATGCCTGCGCCTGGCGCAAGCTTCATGAATCCCGGGGCTTGTCTTAATTGTATTATATTTTTCTCTGTTTGATGCTTCCATGGTGACATTCCACTTCTTCCCTTTATTTATTTTGTTAATCTTTGCTTTTGTGGTAATACTTTAACTGTTATTAATTTAGCAGCACAATTGTGCATCCTATTTATTTCTGCTTTATCAAATGAATTTCTCTTAATAGTTCTGATTACTGTGTTCATCTGTTTTACCAGTCTTCTAAAATTGTGGGTCGTATTTACTTTCTGTAATGTATTTCTTTCATTCATCTTAATATGTCTATCCACTCCTATTAAATCAAGCAGATTTTCCCTTAGATCATTTTCTTCTGGATTGAGTGCATATTATTTCCTGTCTGTTTCCTCCTCTTTTACTTTATGTGCAATTCTAACTGGATTTTTATGCAAAACTGCAAAAGAAGGTTCCAGAACATTGTCCTGTGACATATTCTTCATAATCAGCCAGGTTCATATGCTTCTCTTCCATCTGGTGCACCATTGCTCCATCATCTTGTAATATTAGATTTGTTAGGGATGTCACTGTTTCCTGCTCTCTCCCTTGCTGTTTAATTCTAAATAGACTTTTGTATGAGTTTTCTGCAAAAGGCTTCAGAACAGCACCCTGTGGCATACCTTCCTCAGAAGTATTCTGCTACATATGTTGCTCCATCATCTGGGGACTTATTCATCTGTCACATTTCAATATTGTCTGTACTGGAGTACTATTTTAATCATATATATATATATATATATATATATATATATATATATATATATATATTTTTTTTTTATTTATATATATATATATATATAATTTTTTTATTTATATATATATATATATATATATATATATATATATATATATATAGTGAAATGTACCATATCCTCAAGTCTTTCTCTGTGTTTCTCTTCAAATATCTTAGTAGCTGCATTTTTGTATTGATTAGCATAGTTTTATTCTGTTCATAAATATGGCACCATATCATATCGTTTTTTCTTTTCATTCATTGGCCTCTTTTTTTCATCCTACTTTTTTTCCAGGCAACCTAATGTTTCTTCATGTAGATAATGCATGTTCCCTGAGTTTTTGCATTTGGGATCCTAAGTTATTATCTGTTGCTTTTAGCAGTTTTTGTTATGAAAGTATTTTATTTTCCACAAATGTTTCTCTTAACTCTTCCTAAATAGACTCATGAGGAGAGACCTGTGAGTTGCTTACCATGCCATTAGAGATCCAGTGGTCTTTGACCTCTTATATCTCAGTAATCCAAACAGTGCAGCTGTCAGTAGAGTAAGATGCCAGAATCTTCATTGGCAGATAACCAGAATGAGTTGGGAGATTAAATTCATCATCTAGCCCTTCCTTCTTCTCCAGAATAAACTTCCTCTATAGGTTAAACAATATGATTCAATATATTCTTTCAGACTAAACCTGGACACCTAGCTGGATACTCAAATTTACTCTGCTGCTAACTGGCATCTCCTTATTTGAGAAAGTAGTTAAAGCCTGACAGAAGGTATTGAGAAGGTGTACATGGTCATTATACTAAAATAGCATTGAAACTCCAATAAAACCTATGAATATGGAAAGGGACCTAAGAATGAGCAACTTTAAAGCAGCTTTGTAAATGAACTGTAAGTCATCTAATATTAACACAACATTGATCTGCTTTCTTGATTGGGTATCAATATAAACGATCCACTCTTGAATAATGAAGCTTCCTTCTGTCGTTTATAAATGGTTCAACTCTCGTTTGTTTGAGCCATAATTGTAATTCTTTCTCTGGTTTATTTCTCTGCCTAACCAATTCTCTGGTTCAGTTTTACAAGAGTTAAAAACAGGTCTTAAATGGCGACAGAACAATAAATTATTTTTTTCAGTCTCACGTGTTTGATTAAATAAATCTATACCTAGAAGGACTAGTGACATATTTAAACTTTTTGTCAACCTTATATTCATTTTTTTCACCTAAACTTTCAAATTGTAATAACAAACTGTTATCAGTCAAGGAATGGTGTAATCAACTCTACTGCACAAGTTCAAAAAAGGCTGATATTATTGAATGCATTCACTTTCAGTCATTTACTTGAACTATATCAAACATACTAATATTTTCCCTTATAACATCCAGCTTCAGTTTCATTATTTTATAGAAGATAATTTAATTTGACACTTGGGTTTCACTGCTAAAAGAATTAAGTAAAACATTGGCAGTCACTGGTGTAACAGAGTCTGTAGGCTAAAGCACATTGTAAAAGTCTGTTATCTTGGAAAGCAGCATCCCTTCTCTCTCTCAGTCTGTCTCTTTGTCTCCAAGTCAGGGCAGCAGCTATTGAATCTGGTATGTAGCTGATAAAACAAATGTTTATTGAAACATCATAAAATCCTCATAAGACAAGCTTTGATGTACATGTGCTCTACTCGAGGCACTAGAAATACAGAATAAAACATCTTTATAACATTATTCATGAATGATGAATAAGAAACACATTCAAAATTAGCCATAAATAAATAAATTACTAACCGCAACTATAACTTATTTAAGCATTGTGTAAAGAATTCAGTTTTGACTTCTGCCTTACAAAAATGTTTGGTGAGCAGTAGGATTTATAGTCTTTCTTCTGCGGCTATTCTGTCCATGTTGTAGAAAAGACTATGGTTCACAGAATAAACATATGCTTGCCAGTATGCAGTTGGTTTGACATGTAGGGTTATGACTGGCATAATGAACTGTAGCTTAATTTGTTAGCCATGCTAGTGTGACAGTACCCATGGCCAAGTCTTTATGCAGTATCTGTAAGGGGATTACCAAACAGATCCATTAGGATGCTCGGTAACGTATTAAGAATCAGACCTTTGGGGTGTGACTAAGAATAAGATGGCCATACAGGCCAGTCTGTGTACCTCTGTGATACATAGCATAATTAGACCTATGAAAACAAGAAAACAGACTCAGGCCTTAACTGCAGATGGACTCTGTGTGCCCAAAATGTATATGGGTCTGTAAGGGCTCAACTATGGAGACATTAGGGTTGAGATTTATGCAAATAGCACAGCCTGTGATCCAATTTGATGCATAGTGTGTCTGATGCCAGAACAGCCAAGTAACTCATTCCAAGGTTGCACTTCAAAGACAGGTTTTATATCTCACTCTGCATGGGGATCTGTTACAAGGAAATTGAACTGTGATGCAACAATAATAAAAAAAAAAAAAAAAAAAAAAAAAGCAGGATGCAACATGATTAGCCTTACTGCCCCCCTCCCTACACACACACACACATGTGTGTGTGTGTGTGTGTGTGTGTGTGTGTGTGTGCGTGCGTGTGTGTCTATATGTGTGTGCGTGCATGTGCATGTATCTATGACACAATACTGTTCTGTACAGCTGTTGTAGCTAAAATATAGATTATATGCATGTGTATATATATATATATATATATATATATATATATATATATATATATATATATATATATATAGATAGATATAGATATATCCCCAAAACATCTAAAGCCCATAACATCGAATTTCATAACATGTAATACTACAAATCACAAGAAAATAACATCCCCTCAACATATAATGACACCAAACACACTTTTTTCTACGTTTTTGCAGGGGGGAAGGCCCCCTACACCCCCATGTGGAGAGATCTGCCCCCAAACCCCCCGTAAATTAAATATACCAACACCAAGATCACATTACAGTGGGAAAAAGTTAATTTCCTAAGCTCACTGTATCAAGCCCCCCTGCAGAAACATAGTAAATAGTATCTTTGGTAGTTTGGTGTCATTATGTGTCATTATATGTGGCAGGGATATTATTTTCATGTGATTTGCACTGTTAGAAGTTATGAAATTCAGTGTTATGTGTTTTAGATCTTTTGGGTTTTAGATGTTCTGGTCTCAATGTTATGAAATTAGATGTTATGGGTTTTAGATGTTTTGAAGGTGACCTATATATATATATATATATATATATATATATATATATATATATATATATATATATATATATATATATATATATATATATATATATATAGGTTTATTATCATAAAATCGAAACTTAAAATAAAAAGTGTCTTCATGTTCGAATTTAAACATCGGAAATGAACATTTCTGTATGTCCCTAATGTCGAAAACAGCTGTGTATTGTCGAAAATGTCGCTCGCGACATTTCCAACAATCAACAGCACTCCCACCCGTCCCGTAACTCCCTACCTAACTAGCCTAAACTCACAGTTATGCAGGGGGGCAAGCCCCCTGCACCCCCCTGTGGGGGCTGCGCCCCCCCACACCCCCCCTAACTTAATATTCCAACTCCGAGATCGCACTACAGTGAGGAAAGGGATGTATTTCCTTAACCACACTGTACCACGATCCCCTCACATGAGGGAACGTTATAATTGCGAATGCACAGTCCATTCGCAATGATAACGTTGGCTCACATAACCTGCCGAACTATGAAGTATTCGAACATCTGTTGTTCGAATACTTCATAGCCTTGCAATTGCACGTCGGCATTGTGATTCTAAACCATATATATATATATATATATATATATATATATATATATATATATATATATATATATTATATATATATCAGAGTTGTTTAATGGTAGGAGGATAAGCAATACAGAGGGGATACAATCTGTGAGTACTTCATTACCCATTATATATGCCATTCAGAAATCTGCTTCTCATTATAGCTCCATATTCAGTGTTGAATGTCACTGTCAGGATGCATTTCATAGATTCAGTGAGCTGCCTAGCAGGAGAGATAGCTTATGACTACATGGAAGTGCAGCAGAGAAGCAGCAGTGAACCAGTGGAAAAAATAATACCAAGAATACAACTAATAGTAACACTATTACTACTAATAGTAATAATAATCACAATACTACTAATAATAACAACAATAGCAGTAATAACACGGGTCTATATTAGAACAATAAATAATTAAAATGTCGAATGCTCTAAAGAGCGAAAATGCTGGACCTTGAAATGTTTTCTGCAAGATCGTGGCACAGTGAAGATCGAAATATTTGCTCTTTCCTCACTGTAGTGCAATCTCGGACTTGGTATATATATTTAATGGGGGGGTGGGGGTGCTTTCCACCACAATAACTAGTTCAAGGTCTAGCATTTTCGCTATGTATAGCGTTTAAAATTTTAATTATTCGTTTTTCTAATATAGACCCTAATAACACTAATACTACTAATACTGTTTATAGTAATAATAATAATAACACTACTATCACTGCTAATACTAATAATAGTAGTAATAACAATAATAAATGCAACGTGAAAATGGGCTGTTGACATCAGACAGTGCACAGAACTGAGTTATTTTTCAATACAGTCATAGAAACAGTTCAATATGCATAGGTTTGGAGGACCAGTAGCATAGGAAATGTGTAGATTAGCTCTCCTACAGATAAATAGTCTGTTGCTTCCAAATCACATTTGATGTTTTTCTCATTTCTTCCCTCTGCACTACCCCTAAGGCTTTGTATTATGTATGCAGATATCACCCTAAGTTCATAGTAACTGCTGCCATTTGAGTTACATTGCCATATTCTTTCTTTCCATTCCAGTAATTATTAATCCCCAGCTGTAGACATTTTAAAAATTCCATTGCAGTTTTTTGAAATACAGATTTGACTTCCACTTGATTACACAGTCCCCCATACTCAGCAAGCTCTGCATGGAGTGCAGGAATAGTGCAAGAGCTGCTGCACGCAATATGACCGCTGAGTGGTCCAAGAACGAGCTCCCGGGATGTGCACGAGAGCTCCTACACTGTTCCTGCATGGACACCACTGCTATATGCTAATGACCCCATTTGCTGGTGAAAACCATGCAAATGAGGTGAATTTGTGATCCAGGAAGCAGGCAGGTGTCTGTGCAGGAGCAGCATAACCTGCAGAAATGTCCCCCATACTCAGCAAGCTCTGCATGGAGTGCAGGAATAGTGCAAGAGCTGCTGCACGCAATATGACCACTGAGTGGTCCAAGAACGAGCTCCTGGGATGTGCACGAGAGCTCCTACACTGTTCCTGCATGGACACCACTGCTATATGCCAATGACCTCATTTGCTGGTGAAAACCATGCAAATGAGGTGAATTTGTGATCCAGGAAGCAGGCAGGCGTCTGTGCAGGAGCAGCATAACCTGCAGAAATGTATTCAGTTACTAACCGAATACATTTCTGCAAATTACAAAATGGATGCACGACAGCTATAAAGAAAGCATGTATTCAATGTAGTAGGCATGCTAATTGCCAAATATATGGCAATTGGCATGAGAAATAGTTGCAAAATTATAAAAAATAACTTTTAGTTATTTTTTGGCCGATTTCGGCCATTTAAGTGTAGGGCAGTGTTGCGCAAATGGGATTGGCCCAAAAATAAGAAAAAAAGTTGGAGATAAGCTTTTAAACGCAAATCAGCATTTTGCCATAATAGTCAATGGCATGCATAAGACAACGATACCAGTTAATAGTGGTTGCTGAGGGGGAAGGCTCAGTGTGAGTATGGTAACTATAAATTAGCATTCTGTTTCACGCAAATAAGGGGACTGATACTGAATCACAGATTTCCTCTCAGTGTTAGCTTGCACCCAACTGTGTAGGTGCAACAACACCACTGTATAAGAGGTAGATGACCTCATAAATGGGAGTGTCATGCATGCTGTAAGCTTATTGGAGCTCTGTGGCCCGTGTTTGGCCTTAGCTAAGCACAGCTAAGGAAGGGGGTGTGTCTGAGGCTGCCTAGTAGTGTTTACACTGCCTAAACAGGTGTGCGCGCCATGCCATCAGGTTTTAAACAAAAAAAAATGGAAATAGCAGCTTCGTTTACATCTGAGAACTGTGTATGCGCGTTGCACCTTGAGGCTTAAACGGGAAGGCAAAGGGAAGGGAAAACAGCAGTAGGAAGGTTATCAAGGAGAACTAGCATAGCTGGCAGGTGAAATGTATCAGAATCAGCCAATTACACAGGTAGCAGACCAGCCCAGAATACTACTATAAACTATGCAAACACCTTCCAGTCTGGTCTTTACCACAAACTCTACACCACCGGTGTACACAGATGGGGAAATTTCACCTGACAAAACTTACAAAATTTTAGGGGCTGCTGTTGATCTCATATATCAGTATGTGCAAGAAGCTGAGGGTGGTGAGGATGTGAATGTTGATGACTAACCAACAGTGAGGAGAAGGGGAAGAGTGTAGAGACCCAGCGTAACCTACCAGGGACTACATGAGCTGGAAATAGTGGAGCGCTATAGGGTGGACAGGGACATTCTACAGCAAACTGTTGAGCTCTGCTGGACAAACCTCACATACAGAACCAACAGAGGGGAACCCATCCCAGTGGATACCAAGGTATGTGTAGGCTTAAGAATACTATCCACAGGTACCTTCCAAAGGGCAACTGGGGATATAATGGGGATCTCACAGTCATCAGCATCCAGGGTACTCCACTAGTTCCTGGATGCCATGTCAGCACATGCTAGTAAGAACATATATTTCCTCAACACCCGTGAGGCGTTGACCAGCAATATGCATCTCTTCCACCAAATAGCAGAATACCCTGAGGTAGTGGGTGCTATAGGCTTCATGCACATACACATCAAAGCACCACCCAGTGAGCGGGGTAGGGTCTACATAAACTGCAATGGCTTCCCCTTCGTCAACTGCCAGGTCTTGTATGATGCCCATGACATTATCTTGAATGTGTGTGCTGGCAGCCCTGGAAGCTATCACGACTCCCACATCTGGCATATGACACAGCTGTACCAGTCATTTGTCAGTGGGGATATCTCATATGGCCACCTAGTGTTGGGATGCTGGATACACACTTGAGACATGGCTGACACCCATCAGAAATGCACACACACCCAAAAAAAAAACACCATAATGAGGCACACGCACAGACCAGAATCATAATAGAGCATGTGCTTGGGATGATCAAGTCACGGTTCCACTGCCTAGACATATCTGGTGGAGCCTTGCTGTACTCTCCAGCTACATGTACACAAATGCTCATAGAATATGCCTTACTACACAGTATGATCCTGTGCAACAGCTGCAGCAGGAACAGCACAGGGCAAGGCTATACAGCCCCCCACCATTGACAAGGCCATCACAGGCACAGAGGGACTCGGAGGAGGACCAACCTGAGCCTGCCCATGTAGGCAGAAGGAGGCATGCCCAGCATGCCCAGGCTTTGGCAAAGAGCCAACGCATAGCATAGCACATACACTGACACAGTAGGGACCCAGGGAATGACAAGTCTCTCTGACTCACACATACAGTAAAAGGGATGCCAAACATGACACTACATGTGCTGTACTGTGTATAGGGAGTGTACTATGTGCATCCGACATAGTCAGCCCCCTAGCACCATCCTCAAAACTGGCACAGCCACAAGGTAAGTCACTCTTCCTATCAATAGCTGAATGAAGTAGTATGTTTGATAGTTGTATCTATGGTATGGATGTGAGCACGCAAGGGAATCGGGTGGCTGAATGAGATGGCAGCAGATAGTGGACACCTATATGGGCAGCATGAAATCCCTAAGAAATACTGGTGTCAACAAAATAGGCAGTACTAGACAAAGTGACAAATCCCACTGCAGTACATGTGGTGGCCCAAATATGTGCCCATAGGACACACACACATGCATGTCAGTGAGGCACACATACCCACCACCAGCCTCAGGCAGCAGGATAGGTGCAGATGACCATAAAGAAAGGCTGGGCTAAAGCCTCCAATAGATGGCAGTGGTTAAAACCCCCATCCAGATGTGCACAGACAGACAACAACAGGTCTGGCAGTAGTATGTTATTTCTGAAGGGTAAGAAGTCTGAAACGGAAATGTAGGCCAATAAAACCTAAGATCTGTACTCTACTGATATGCATCCAGTCTGCATGATAGGTCAGAATACAAAATGAAATAGAAGCCAGCAGAGTACCTGAAATACCATTATAGTCATAGCAAATGTTTAAAGTCATCAGATGTGCAACCCCACAATCCTATGCAGAAATGCAGTAACGTGTACATGTCAGCTTAATAACAGTAGACACAGATTACCTTAGCTGGCCCAATCTACAGGAAAGATTGCAGCATGTGTGCAATATGCAGGGGTCCGTGTGTTAGGTTGTTGTGTGCTCAATATTGTCTGCAAGTGGTCAGCATGTAGGCATTGAGGGTTGCGTCTCGGTGGCCTGAGGCCCATACTGTTGATTACAGGGCCATGTTCTGACAACTGCAGTGCCAACCACAATGCTTCTCAGCAATACTAATGTCAGCAGGCATCCATACTCACTGTCCAGATGTCAATATCTGTCACCGTCTGAAAGATGGACATGCCATGACTGTGAGCCCAGACATACACACAGTACATAGGTGGAAGTACCCTAGACAGAGTACATAAAATGTAACTGTCAACTGCGCACACCTTTGGAATTGTACATACAGGTTAGCAGCAAATTAGTTGTCTGTGTAGTATGGAATACTGATGTAGTCTGGCCAATAAGTGGCAGACCACGAAAGGCACAGTTATGAAGTCATGAGAGACTGCCTATGTCCCTGCACAAGGCAGCATAAGGGAAATGTCCCATGTATATCTGTGAATCAGCTGCAAGAAGCTTCCATATCACACATGCACTCAGCTCACCCAACAATCAGCCACAGGTTTATCACAGGTCATATCCTTGTTGTTGGGAATGAGTATGACCCCCACTTCTGTATGGGAATACCCACAGAATGCAGCATGCTGAAGACGTGTTCTATGCAGGTGTGTCCCTAGCTGTAAGCAGCACTCTGCCAGCATCCAGACCAATGCATTAATATGGACAGGAACTATTGCAATTAACACCTCACACACTTACACTGTCATCTCAGGGGAATCCAGTGGCTCACAGCTTAGGAATGTAGGAGTGACAGAATGGACTGGCCTGCTAGAGATGGTCTGCATCACTACCAAATGGCCTACAGTCCTCTGTCAAAGGCCTGTACCTCACTCGTAGTGCCAATGTATGTTATCTCGTGGGGTCCCAAATAACAACATAACATAGTCAACAGAATACAAATACAAGGACATGTCGAAAAATCCCAGTAGCATGCCCACCACGTCCTACTGCATGAACTGTGGACCAACCCCTAAATACCGCTGGGATGAAGGGACAACTATAGGGATACTTCTCAGATATCACTCGCATAATGTTAGGAAAAGGATAGAATAACAGAGTGTGGGGGCGGGTGTAGAAGCATGGACCTCATGGAGTGTGTGAAGTCTGAAACTCTGATGTGTGCCCATACCACCCCTACCTGCAAGCCCAGTAATGGGTGGCTACAAACCTGCTCATAAACCACAATGTGAAGGGGAACTGACCAGAGATATGAGCCATACCTCTGGGTAACCTGGGTGAATCTGTACATCTGAGAGGTATGGCAACAGCAGGATATGGCCATTCTGTTACACTGATATGTGTACAAGAAGGGGATCCTCATCCACCATAGTACCAAGGTGCTGGACCATTTACACAGACCCATCAACAAGTGTCTGTAGCTACCCCTCCAGAATGGCATGAGTGTGCAAGAATATGTAGGTTGCAGACCACAATACTGGACACAGCTTCATTCATCTTGTATTTCCCAGGAAATTACTGTGAGAAAATAAGTATATCTGTCAGTAGTTGATGACATAATACATCACAGTGTAATTTATTTATTATTTTATTTATTATTGTTTGTTAACCAGGTTAGTCCAGCTGGGCTTGTGGCCCATTTTCAGTGGAGACCCGAGAAGAAAAGCTCTGGTACATATTATAAAATACAGAGATTTGCAACATTAGATACATTTATAAAGTAGAAAAATGTTCAACATTACAAAATATAAAGTACAGAAATGTGTACACTTACAAAAAGGCAGAATACAGAATAATTTCACAATACTAATAGATACTGTGAGTTTCATATGTCAATATTAGTCTGTACAGGATTGACAGTTTTACACTAACATGTAGACTGTTTTGCAATTAGGAGGATGTCAGTTTGAGAAAGGTGTAAGATAGGCTAGAGGCTAGCATGCAAGTGTTTGGAAAGATGTTAAGAGAAAGACAAATGACATTTTGTAAATTTGGCAAAGAAAGTCGATTTAGGTTTGGAGATTGGTGGTGTGGGTGTTTTAAGTGGGAGCATGTGAAGGACATTCCCATTTGGAGGACAGATGGGGAGAGAAGCATCGATTTGAAGTTGTTATGGTTATGTATGTTATGTAGTGGTGTGGGTAGAGCATTCTACAGTTTGGCTATAGTGTGGGAGAGTAATATTTGGCCCGGTGGGTGTAGGGATTTGTGTACCTGCAAGAAGTTTTGGCCTTTGGATCTGAGGGTGTGACTAGGTGTGTAGGAAGTTAGAGATTTGGCTACAGAAGGGCATTCTGTAGGTTTAAAGATGAGTTTGTGGGCTGTAGTAAGTTGTAGGTATTTTAGGTGGCTGTGGAGTTCTAGCCAGTTTAGGGTGTGTAGGGAGTAGCAGTGATGGGAAGAGTTCTTAGAATTGGTTGCAAATTTGCAGATTTTGTTGTAACAGGCTTTGTGTTTGGAATGGAGGCCAAGTTGTAGGTTAGAAAACAGGGGAACACCATACAAGAGAGAGGGGAGGAAGAAGGTAGTTGCAAGGGCCTGACAGGAGGAGGGAGTAAGGTAGTAGTTATGTCTGTAGAGGAGACCGATTTTCTGGTGGGTTTTTTTGATTGCAGAGAGGATGTGGGAGTCAAATTTAAGGTTTTCAACAATGGTAATGCCAAGTAGCCTGGTACTAGGAACAATTTCTAGAGGGGTGTTTTCGTGGCTTTTTATGGAAAATTGGTCTTTGCTGAATTGAGAGGTTTTGGTGGGAGTGAAAATCATTAGTTTTGTTTTGTTGGCATTTAGGGCTAGGTGATGGGATTGCATCCATGATTCAGTTTTGGAGAAGGCTATTTGGGTATTGATTAGAGGTTTGGAGGGGCAGGAGGCTGAGCAGATGATGGTGGAGTCATCAGCATATTGGATGACAGAGGCGTCTGGGATGGAGTGGTGGAAGTTGTTGATGAATAAGTTAAAGAGGAGAGGGCTCAGTACTGATCCTTGAGAAACTCCTGTGGGTGTAGGTAAGAAAGGGGAGGTTGATTCTTTCCATTGTACAGTCTGTTGGTGCATGGAAAGGCAGCTGGACAACCAGGCTAAGGTTGGGGGAATAGTTGCAAGTGTGATAGCTGGGGCAGGAGTAGGGAATGGGAGATAGTGCTGAATGCCTTTGAGAGGTCTAGAAATAGAGAAGATACATATTTGCTGCTCTCACATGCTGGGTTGACTGTTTCAAGGAAGGAAAGCAGGGCTGTCATGGTGCTGTGACCGAGGCGGAAGCCATGCTGGGTATGAGAGAGGAGTTTGTGCTAGGTTAGGTAGGGCATGAGCTGGGAGTGGATGTTTTTTTCTAGAATTTTTGAGAGAGGAGAGAATATAGCTATGGGCCTGAAGTTGGTAGTGTCTGTGTTCTTACCGCATTTGTGGAAAGGGATAATGAATGCATGACACCAGATGGTTGGTATGCATGATTCCTGAATGGATCTATTTATGAGAACTGATATGGAATAGGCTACTGATCCGGCTGATAGTTGAAGGAAATTTGCTGGAAGGTTATCAGGGGCATTGCAGCATGGTTTTAGATTTTGGAGTAGTCTTTTTATAGTGTTGGTGGAGACAGGTTTAAGGGAGAATTCGGGGAGGAGGAGTGTGAGAAGGGGGTTAGGGGGGGCAGAGAGAGGAGGTAGCATTGGTGGGTAGGTTAGGGAAAGTGGAGGATAGTTTAGCTATGCAATCAGTGAAAAATGTGTTGAAATTAGTGGCTGTTTCAAGGCTTGAGAGGTTAGGATTGGGGCAGAGGTTGGTATTATTACTGGGGTTGAGTATTGAGGAGATGGATGTCCAGAATTTCTTTGGGTTGTTTGAGTGTTTGGATTGCAGATTGCAGTAGTAGTTTTTGTGATCTTTTGTTATTAATTTTTTGGCTAGGTTGCGTAGCTGTTTATAATCTTGGAGGGTGTTGTTATTTTTTTTTTTTTGGTACATTTTCCACTTTTTGTTTTGTTGGTTCATTATCAGTTTAGTTTCTTGGGATAGCCAGGGGTAGGGGTTAGTTTTGATGCGTTTGGTTTGGAGAGGGGCTAGTTTATCAATTAAGGTAAGGAAAGTATGGTTGAAATATGAGACACATTATAAAGTGGAAGGTTATTTAGTGGATACAGTCAGTAATTTTAAGGCACTCAGAGAAGATGTTGGGGTTAAAGGAAGCTAGGTTACTGGTTTGCTTGTATAGGTGTTGTTTTCCTATGTGTAAGGGTAGGTGGTCTATAAAGGCTGGTAAGTGGTCGCTTAGGGGGTCTGGAATTATACCGGACTTGGAGATGTGGTTGGGGTGGGTTGATAATGTCCAGTCTAAGATGGTACCAGAGGTAACATCTTTATTTGGCCTGGTTGGGAGGTTTATTAGTTGGGTGAAATTGTAGAGGTTGATGGAGTGAGTTGGGCTATCTGAGAGGAAGGAGGCCCAGTTAATATTTATGTCACTTAGAATGTAGGTTTCATTTTTGATGTTTGAGCTAAACCAAGAGAGGATATCTTCTACAGTTTTGGTATTGTCTCCAGGTGGGATGTAGATGGAGCAGATGCAGATGGATTTGTAGTTGTTAAGTTTTAAAAGGCCTACAGTCAATTCTGCATTTGCAAAGGTTGGGATGGGGTTGGTTAGTGGAGTAAAAGTGAGAGTGGAGGGGTAGATAATAGTAACTCCACCTCATTTTCTATGAGGCCTGTCATTGCGTATGATATGGTATCCTGGGGGGTGGATTTCATCATCACTTATGGAGGGTTTAAGCCAGGTCTCAGAGACTGTGGTTATGTCTGGCTGGTTGTGAGACAGACAGGCATGTAGGTTGGGTATTTTATTATGAAAGCTTTATGCATTTAGGGTTATGAGGCAGATAGCCTTGAGTTTGTGTGGATTGGAATTTGGGTTAGGGTGGGTAACGCTGGGGATAGGACTTGGGTTAGGGTGGATATCACCTGAGAGAGAGAGAGAGAGATATGGGGGAGGAGCTGCCTGAAGAGTAGAGAGGATAAATTTGATTGATTTTGCTGGGGGATGGGTTTTTTTTGAGAGAGCTGTTAGAGTGTGGGGTGAGGTGGTGTGAAAAAGTGGGATGGGATGGAGGAGTAGAGTTCTGGGGAGATCTGTGAATATGGATCGGATGTGGGCCTGGGGTGGTGGTATGTGTGGTTGGAGGTAGGTGTGTGTTGTTGGGGAGGTTAAGTTGGGTACTATAGGTTAGGGAAAGTAGAAGGCTAGCTAGTAGTAGAATTTGTGAGGGGAAAGTAGGCATTGTTGTTTGGGTGTGTGAGGGTTGGTGTGTGTGTGTGTGTGTGTGTGTGTGTGTGTGTGTGTGTGTGTGTGTGTGTGTGTGTGTGTGTGTGTGTGTGTGGGAGAAGGTGAGGTGTGTGCAAATTGGTGTGAGTATGGGAGTGGGAGAAATTTGGTATAGGGAGTTTGTAATTGGTGCACGTGTTGAGGGAGTGCGGTGTGAGGGAGTATAAGTGTAGGTGCACTGGAGGTTGGTGGAATTTGGGCGTAGGGTAGGGTAGGGGAGCGGAGTGAGCCTGCAGAGCGAATGGAGCGGGTACAGCCAGAGGAGTGGGAGCCTGCAGAGAAAAAATAATCAGCAAACTTGGATTCAGAACTTGACAAGAGGGGCTACAGTCATTGAGTAAGTGGATACTCAGCAGAGTTTGAATAAGTTTAGATACGTAGTTAGAGCAAGTGAGGAAAAGTTAGAGTTTATTTCAATGAGGGAGGAGATGCTATGTTTGCATAAACTACACTGCTGAAAAATAGGGAAAAAAGTTTCAGAGCAAAATGTATGTTAGGTGAGATTGTTGCCACCTAGTGGCGATAGGGGAAATGGCAGGCAGAAATCAAAATAAAAGAATATTCTGCCTTAATACTTTACAACTGCGGATATACTTGAGTGCAACTTCAAGCAAGCTTAGGGGAGGAAGATGCAAGCTGGAGGGGTAGGAGAGGCAAAGCAGGCTGTGGTAGGCTGCTATCAGGCACGTGGAAGGGACAATTTATAGTTCCCAAGTGGTACTACAATTTTGTCATTAAAGCTACCTACACTGAGGTTTCCCTCTTTAGAAGATGTCTGTAGGGAGCGTTGAGATTTTTCCTGGAGTCCAGGCAGTTTCAGGGCATCTTCTTGGTTTGGATAAGGGACGTCTCCCCAACTTTTCAGTTTCCTTTTGAGGTTGAGAATCTGGGAGGGAGTACCCATGGTAGAAGCTGGAAAAGAAACAAAGAGAGGCAACAGTTTAGTTGAGAAAAAAATAGCAGAAAGGGAAAAAAAATATATAGGGGGGCATACCTCTCAACTGTCCCTGATTTTCAGGGACGTCCCTGATTTTGACTCATATTTTAGCTCTGTCCCTCTTAATCCCTCCTAAACCTAGTGACTTTTGGAGGAAATGTGGTGAATTACACTTAATGAATAATGACAATAATTAAGAGTTATATACTTCCTTTACTTCAGAAAATGTGTATTAATTCATATGCTCTGATTCTGTCAATGTTTCAAGTTAATAGCACTAATATTTTAAAAGTGTCCCTGATTGTCCCTGATTTTTTCTTAACTTGTCCCTGATTCTGTTGAAATTTGTCCCCGATTGGTTGAGAGGTCGGGGGCAAAGAGGAAGGGATAATGCAGAAGTAAAAGGGTTAGTAGTAGGGTGGGCTGTAGAGGCAGGTCAGAAAGGAAGCAGTATAAGATGATGGAGGGAGCTGTAGGTTAAGAAGTGAGAGAGGTAAGGACTCAAGCAGAGTGTTAGTGCAAAAAAAGGCAATAGAGATAAAGTGGATGCAAAGAACCTTATATGTCTGAATATCTCTGCTAACACCAACAATGTAACTCAAGCAGCACAGACACAATAGTTACAGTATTCCACTATCTGTCACCCATTGTGACTCCGTATTGTCAAACTATCTACAGATATCCTGCAGAAACAGGTTGCTAGCTGTAGGTTTAGCAGACCAAACCCTGGACTGGAGTACAACCTACTTGGAATGGATTCACACACTCAATACAGAAGGTCATACTGGGCATGCTCCTACACTTAGAGAAATGAAGCCCATGTCTAACAACACAATGGAGTATACATATCTGTCAGTCACAGATGTCTGTGCACACACACCACATTGTACACCATTCATGCTCTGCACACACATTGGATAAGAATATTTACACATATCCAAGGCCAACAAACTATAATATGTCAAACATACACACACACAGATGTGGGGAAGAGAGAGACAGATAGTGGCAGAGAGATTTCCATCATGAGGCCTGTCCCACCCACAACACATCCAATTGGCTGATATCACATGATGTGCTGAATTCAATCACTGTAGACATTCCTTTTGGTAGCCCTCAGCCCTATAGTGTCTGTGCTGCTTGTGATAACTGTGTAACATGATAGTACAAATCAGTATTCATCTAGCATTTGTATAATCAGTCCTGTCAAATGTAAAATGTGTTTCTGAGTGTGTGTGTGTGTGTGTGTGTGTGTGTGTGTGTGTGTGTGTGTGTGTGTGTGTGTGTGTGTGTGTGTGTATGTGTGTTTACAGAGGAATGGTTTATGACCCATTCACACACTGCTTCCCATTGCCCATGTTAGGACTCCTGCTGATTTCAGTCACCTTGAAATAACCCTCTGGCCAAGTCTCACCCCTATAAGCTGTGTGGCAGTTGCAATACATGTGTAATAGTGTAATGTAGAAAACTAGTTAGGTAGGAGTTGTAATCCCAGACATAGCAACTGTGAAACTCTGTGTGTGTGAAGATGAATGATTTTTGAGGCCATTCCCACTCACTACACCTCCCATTGTCTTACTTTAGCATGCCTGCTGATGTCAGTCACCTTGAAATAACCCTTTGGATAAGTGCCAGCCCTATAAGCAATTTGACACTTGCAATAACTGTGTAATACTATAGTGTAGCATACTAGTTAGGTAGGAGTTCTTATCCCAGACATGGAAACTGTGAAACTGTGTGTATGTAAGACAGTGTGTGTGTCTTTGATGATACCTGATTTTATGGACATTGTCACTTACTACTCTCCCCTTACCCCTCCTTTAGTATTGCTGTTGATGTTAGTCACCTTCAAAGATACTTTTGGACAGCTCTCCAACATATAACCTCTGTGTCACTTGCGGTAACTACAGAATACTATAGTGTAGCATACTAGTTAGGTAGGAGTTCTAATTCCAGATATGGCAACTGTGAAACACTGTGTGTTTGTGTGAGAGTGTGTGTGTGTGTCTTTGATGATACCAGCTTTTATGGACATTGACACTTACTACTCTCCCCTCACCCCTCCTTTTGCACTGCTGCTGATGTTAGTCACCTTCAACGATACCTTTGGATAGCACGCTGACATA